>NW_020449863.1:1500439-1590081 GCF_003343035.1 Apteryx rowi | reverse complement strand
TGGCAGGGTGTTATTTATAGCCCGGCTGCTAATTTGGGAAGCGGGATAACAAACCCCGCAGACCGCGGCACCTGGCGCCAGGACTCACCCCATCCCGCAGAGAGGCGGCGGCCCCTTTAAAACCGCAGGAGACCCCTCCCTCCGGCCCTCCTCTCTCTCCCCCACCCCTCCCGCCAGGCGCCCCCCAGCCCGCCAATCGGCGGCGGCCGCGCAGCTGGGGCTGGCGGTAGCCAATCAGCGAGCCGCTTAGTGAGCGGCGGGGAGGAGAGGAGGCAAGATGGAGGCAGCGGGAGAGGCGGCGGCGCCGGCTGAGGGGCTGCGGACTCCGGCCGCCTTCGCGGCGCAGCTGCAGCCGGAGGTGGCCGCCGCCGCCGCCGTAGTGCTGCCGGAGCGGCTGCAGCGGCGGGAAGCGGAGCGGCAGCAGGGTGTGGAGCGGCAGCGGCAGAAGAAGGAGGCGCAGGTGGTGAAGGAGGAGCAGAGCGAGTTCTTCGTCGCCGCCTTCGCCCGGGAGCGGGAGGCTGTGGAGGCGCTGCTGGCGGCGGCGGCGGCCGCCGAGCAGCTGGAGGAGGCGGCCGCCCGCCTGCAAGGGCTGCAGAAGCTGCTGACCGAGAGCGTGCGGTTCCTGGCGCCCTACGAGGTGCGACAGGGGCAGGAGGCCGTGGCCCGGCTCCAGGGGGCCCTGGCAGCCAGGCGCCAGCAGCTGCAGCCCAAGAAGAAATTCGCCTTCCGCGCCCTCAAGAAGGAAGCGGCCCCGGGCAGCGAGCAGCGCCCTGCGGAGCCCGCCCGGCCTGCGGCCGCCGCGCCAGCCCCCGGCCACGGCTCCGCCGAGGGGGAGTCGGACGGCTCCCTGCTCTGCGGGTTCAGCCGGGCCGAGGGCGAGGAGCTGGAGCTCGGCCCTGCTGAGCTGCTGCAGCGCGACGTGGTGCTCTCCGAGCTGCGCGGCTGCCGGGTGCGGCTCCGCGGCAACGCCAACACGCTGCGGGTGCGGGACTGCCGGGACTGCACCGTGCTGTGCGGGCCCGTTTCCACCTCCGTGCTGGTGGATGGCTGCAGCGATTGCCTCCTGGTGCTGGCCTGCCAGCAGCTCCGCACCCATCGCACTTGCGACAGTCGGTTCTACGTGCAGGTGACCAGCCGGGCCGTAATCGAAAACTGCGCTAAGGTCTTTTTCGCCCCTTACTCCTGGAGCTACCCTGGTATCGAGAAAGATTTCGAGTCTTCTGGGCTGGACAGAAACAGGAACAACTGGAACATGGTGGATGACTTTGACTGGCTGGTGAGGGATGAGCCTTCGCCCAACTGGAGCCTGATTCCTGAGCAGGAGAGGATCACCTGCTGGGACTGACTGCAGAGGCAGCTTGGTGCTGATTGAGAAGTGCTATCAAAATGCATTCATTCACAAGCAGGAGGACTTTGGTCTCTGATTCACTATAAAAAAAACAGTTGCATTTGGTATTTAAAGTGTGAATTACAGTGTATGACTGGATTCAGTGATTTAAAAGTACCAGTCAAATGTCATTTACTATTCTGAAACAACTTGCTGCTATAATTTCTGTATGCCACTGTCAAATTTGCCCACTACTGCAATACCTCATTGCTGGCTTTTTCCTGAGGAAGGTGGGGGCAAGGGGCCTTAGTACACAAATGAGAGGGAGTCTCTGCTAAGAGCCATGCTGCTGTCACTCACCCAGACAAAATATGAATTACCTGCAAGTAGTACAAGCTGTACTGGAATGGAAAGATCAAATACCAAAATTTTCCCATCTTCATGGTGCTTAAGTTACCAACCACAATACGCTATAGAGCTTAATGTTACAGTGAATGGGGGAGAGGACTTTTGTGAGCTAATGGAGGTAAATTTATAGAGGGAATTTGTAATGGCGGGCATTATAGGAGACTGATGTCAATCCTAGACTGCTTT
This sequence comes from Apteryx rowi, assembly GCF_003343035.1. Taxonomy (NCBI): domain Eukaryota; kingdom Metazoa; phylum Chordata; class Aves; order Apterygiformes; family Apterygidae; genus Apteryx; species Apteryx rowi. The sequence continues at coordinate 1,588,160 of NW_020449863.1, read as the reverse complement.
AAATGTGAACCAGGTTGTGCTGATGTGGATGAGGTCTACAAGTTTTCTGTTAGGCTTTTATGTCAAGTTGGGTAACAAGTCTAAAGCAAAAAAAAAAAGTCTCAGTGAAAACTCAGTGTTCCACTAATATGATATTAATAAATGATTGGTTGGAATTAACCTGTAGAGACTATATAAATAGTAAAACTTCACAATCTGAAACTTATGTGAGTGGATGCTCCTTCTGTAAACTAACAGTTTTGACTTGAGATGAGTGAGTGTTTGAGCATACCTTTTAAGGCATACAGTAAGTGTGAGACTTCAGGGTAGGGATTTGTTCAGATTTGACCTACTGTTATGCCCGTTTTGCCTGCATATCAGACTATAAGCTCTTTTGTGCTAAGAGCGTAATTCATAGCACTCTGTTTCCACATTTTATTAACTCCCATGGAATTAACACTTCACTTTACATGCAGTAACAAAGTGCTGTATTCCAAATTCAAAATTTCATATTATCTTGCATAAAGGCAGTAATACAGTAACTTCTCCCAGTCTCTATTTCTTCACTCATGTTCAGTACCAGAAAAAGCAGCAGCATTATGTTGTGGCATGATCTTCTTACAGTGCCTGTGAATGGTGAGTGACCAATCCCCATACATAAGGTGTATGTAGTAGTTTTAGGTTTCCAAGAACACTCCTTAGGTTGTGGCATTTTGAAAGAATCATGTTGTTTATCATGCCTAAGAAACAGCTCAGAGCTGTATTTAAGAAAACTACAAAATGTTTATGCTGCCCTGCCATCATATATGTGCCTCTGTAAGGGAAATTGAATACTAATTAAACTGTCAAAAATTGCATCATTCCTATGAGTACTTGGAATTTCACTTGAGTACTTGACTGCTTTTGAGCAGATGAGAAACATCTATCTGTTTTCAGTGTATTTAATTTAAAAGCAAAAAAAATTTTTTATGTATATTTTTGCAACTTTTCAGTTTGTTTACTTGTGCCAATGTGTACTTCTTGACTGAATCAGATTTTGCATTTTAAGTATTTGTTTTGAATCGTTACAGATGCCCCTTTAATGATGGTTTTCCTTTGCACTGACAGCTTCATAAAATAATTTAAAGACAATACTCTTAGTCTTGCTTTACTTTGGTACTTTTTGGTATCTTTTTAATATCTGTTGTTAAAGGGATGTTATCATATGAAGTTCTCAAATGTCTCAATTTTAATGAGTACATCTAAGTATAGAAGCTGACCCTATAGTTATCTCTTTCTCTCTCTTTTATTTATTTATTTWTTTTTTTTTGGTCCCCTCACATACCCTGTTTGTGGCAAATCAGTACCCCTAGTGTACTCTAGTTTTGTGATTGTGGGCTGTTCAGTCTGAATTTTTAAGAACTACAGAAATTCTTTTGTTCTGCTAGCCAAAACCCATAAACACTTGCAGTTTTACTTGCTGCTAGGTTGATGGACACTGGTAAATCTAGAAATGTAGATATTACTACCAGGTTGTAGCAGGTATTGAAGATGTGCATTTCTCGCCCCACTTCACAAAGTGACATGTAAGTGCATACTGCTCCATACCTTAAAATTTCTGATCTTGCTGGTCAGGCAGCGTGCAGTACTATCTCAATAAATGGAGCATGAATTAAAAACAGGACATTCAGATTTTAATTTTGGCCTGATAGGCTTTTCCTTTTTGAAAGGTCAGCTGATAGCCCAGTTCTCAGTGTTTTTCTTCTCAAGTATTTAACTTTCATCAGACCAAAATTACTAGGTAATATTCTTCAGGAACATTACAGGAGATGTTTCAGACAATTAGTGTTACTGTTAAATGCACCCTTTTCCCTTATAAGGGTTGTCATTACCTTCATAATAAGAAATAGGTAACTGAATCTTGATTTTAAGCATGGCATAAGGCAATTTAATTTCAGAGTAATAGTCTGTGAAAATGCTTGGTCAGGCAGAGTCTTGTATGTGTATTTATAGTTCTAAATATGTAGTTTATATATACACACACATAGTTGTATGTGCTTCCATGCACCTTTTTTAAATTTTACTTTCCTAATCTAGAATCATTTTCAACAAGGAGGAATTTAACGAACTATTTTGAAGCAGAAGTGTTACATTAATAGACACATAGTGTGTGAACACAGGTTATGCACTAGAAAATGCTTACTAGCTTATCTGTAGACTGTATCGATATAGAAATAGCTAGCAACTTTTTCAGTAGTTTTTTTGTTTAAACAAAAGCACCTAGGCTTTACTATCTAATGAGTTGTTTTTACAATGCTATTTATAATAACTTTTAATAAAAATACCTATGGAAAAGGAAGTTGCAATTAGTATAACCACTAGCAGGAGCGGGTTGTCATCTGCATGATCTGTGTCTCCCAGAGAAAACGTTTCACAGTGACAACAGTAGTGCAACTAATTCTTGAAATACCCGCTTGTGTGATGTCGTAGCATTCTGTGAGCAGAAAAATACACTTACTCTTCACATGAGAGGAAATCCATTCTTCAGTCAAATCTAGTGGAAAGTAGTAATTCATATGTACTGAGAATTAATATGCTCATTAAGTTCTTACAAAGTATTTAAAAGCATGGTAGGATTAAATACAAAAATGTTTTATGTTTATATTAAGTGTTATGTTTCATAATGTTGAAACATTATGAAAATGTTTTCCTCAGCTATTCTTTAATTTCTTCCACTGAGATGGATTTTTTTAAATAAGAGCGTTGACACGTACTCATTAGTTAAACTAACATTTTGAAAATAAGATGTTGGTGATACTTTGAGAGGTCTAGACTACTCTAGAGTTGTCGAGATTATTTAATTGGAGCTACATACTGAGTAGATACTAAACACTGAAAGACTGGAAGAGTCTGGTCCACAATATTTGTAGCTTCATAGTATTTGCTAACCTTTCTCCTCAGCTGACAAAGGCTTGACAAAAGACATCAGGAGGATAGTTTCTGATCTCCAGGTAAGCCCTAAGCTATTTGTTCAGGAGAACAAAACACAGCTCAAGCATGTAAGCTATGAAATACGTTCAYTGAGAGTGTCTGGTTGTAACAAGTGAAGTGAGTGATTTTGTGCTATTTTCTAGATGACTAGAAACAATCATACGATGGAGCCCCTCATACATCGCATCCAGGCAAAGCTACTCACAAGCAAGGTATTTGTGATGAAGGATGCCATGCTGTTAGAGGAAGTCGCAAGTTGCTGGACTACTGAATTCTCCTGATGCTTGTACCTGGGAAGTAATCACAGGTAAGATTGGGCAGGGTTCGTGTAGCGGTTGGTTTCAGGAGATAGGCCTGGCTGGCTGTCAGTCTTTCCTGGGTCAAGGAGACCTGCAGTGCTGGTCTGGTCAGAGCTGCTCTGCATCCCTGCTAATCGCAGCTTTGAGAAAGGAGGGCAGCACACATTCTGTTTCTTCCCGCGGAACAAGAAGCAATGCTGACATGAAGAAAATTGCCTGTCAACCTCTTCTAGGTCAGGAGTTAGATTGTTTTTCCTTTATGTGTAACCTGGTAGGGAGAACTGGCAAAAATCCCCTCCCCCAGCAACCTATGGGGGAAAAAGGTATTTAATTGTGAAGGTTTTGTTCAAGCCTGTGTACTGAAGAGGTTTCACGGCTGAATGGATGGCTGGTAAAATCAGGCTCACAGTCTTGCTACAGGGAGGGTAAAAGCAGCCAGAACTGCTTTGAAAACAAACCGATTCCAAGTCCCCTTACATAAGAGCAGGATGGAAAACTAAAAACAGCGAGATGCGGGGGGTCAGGCAGAATTCAATGGCACCCCACAAAAGAGCATTTTCAGGGAGGGTGATTGTCCTATCCCTTAATAAGAAAGAGAGCCAGGAGCTAGCACCCACTGTCAGATGCAATCAGGGTAGTCATAGTCAGGAGTATCAGTGCCAGCTCATAGATGAAATAATAGTACCATTAGCACCTTTTTGTCTTTGTAGGAGAGTTTATCAGTAGGACCTTAACCTGTATTAGGCAAAGTCTCCTCAAGAATTTGAGCTCTGGTTGTGTCTCATTGCCACCAGACTAAACAAAGGAACTTCTTTAGAAATGTACGCCCTAAAAAATTTAATTTTGATAGGCTTCAAAAGAGCCTGAAAAACAAATGCCTGCCAGGGACATGGTTATGACCGTGTTATGAAGATAAACAGAAATGTTGGTGCAATAAAACTAGATATAAATTGACCCTGAATACAAGGCCAATTTGCAGAAAATCAGAAAGTTTCTAAACATTGGAGGATTGAGGATCAGAAATAATTTTCCAATGAGAGTCATGAGAGCAACTTCTCTTGTTTTAAACACCTTTGAAAAACAATCGGGTAAGACAGCCCTTCTCTAGTTGACAGACTTACAGAAATCTTTAAAGCAAGTGTAATTACCTTCGTTCACTACAGCAATGTAATTCAACTTTTTAAAGATTGTATGCATTTGGGAATGAAATAAAATGGTTTTGTGCAAAAATACACAACAAATGAGCACATAGAAGAAAACCATTTTGAGACAATTATTCGGTATTACACAGAGCTTCACGTGTTAGTATTTGGTGATAGTATAGAACAGACAAATGGGAGAAATGGGCTTGACTCTAGAGACTCTAGAGAAGCAACTGCAAGTTTTGTTGCTGCTTTCAGTGAGGCCAGCATTTCACCTAGACATCCAGTCCCGAGAGACACTGTCCCCCTTGGTTCCCATTGAAGCCCATGGGCAGTTCAGTCTGTCTGCACCTGGTTCTCTGAAGGCCAGACACAAAAATTAAGTTATCTGCATTCTCTCTTTATCCAACCCTGTTTCATTTAAGTAGATTCTAGTGTGAGCTAGTTTCTTCCTATTTAGGCAATAGCTATATAGCAACAAGGATCTCATCTTGCTGGCTTTACCTGAGATTGCTTCAGGTGTTACAAAATACTTAGGCATTCTTCAGTAGTAGGAGTGTTTATCCATACATGCTATGCCTTCCCTTCACACACCTCCTACTTCTGTCTTTCCAAGTGGATTTCTCCACTGGATTTGTGAGAGTGAGATCTGAGGGCAGACTTGCTTTGTTTGAGAACTGTTTGCAGACAAGTACGTTTCTTTCCCTCTTTGTGGATCATCCTTTAGCTGCTCAGTTCTGCCCTCATATATCCTACTTTCTGTCAGGCTCTCCCTACTTGTTGTAACTGCATCTGTCATATGTGACATTTTTTGTGTGCAGCCTTTTTATTCTGGCCATCTGATCTGGACAAGAGAACTTGTATCAGTTCTGTGTCCTCTGTACTCTACTAAAAAGCCAATTTCAACACATACAGGGTGATCCTATGAAAAGGTCAGGAAAGATAGCAAGAACAGCAAAAAAATCTGTGCTGCTTGTGGAATTTCAACATTTCCATTCTCATCATGATCTAATTTAATTTATCTGATTTATCATGATCTGATTCTAATTTATCTGATTTACTGGAGGTTCCATCTGTTTTGCTGAGATGTTCCCCAGTAGTAATGAATATTGTGAGCTTTTTGTGAGCTTCTTTCAATTCCCAACATATTTCTTCCCTATTTCTGTAAGTACAAATATGAATTTATAACTCCTGTTCTTTCAACAGCAACCACTACATCCTAGGCATCACAGTAATGCAAATAAACACTGCTAATGAGCATCTCATGGTTCAGAGAAGAGCTGTGCTTTCTGAACCCTTGCCAGGCCTAGCTGTACATACGGACAGTGCTATTGTGTGCAGGGTCTGGGCATTCCTAGGGCCAAACTCAGCAAGTGCTGACCTAGGAGCTCACTCACTATGTAGCGGCACTTCAGTCTCTGTTGGCAACATCAGCTTCTTGAGCAGTACGCTTGTACTCTCTCGTGCTACGTGATACCATACATGTGGCTACCTGTAATACTGGTATATTCGTATGCACTGTATCTGTATATCCTGTGCACAACAGCCCAAGCCATGGATTTAGCAACTTACACTGCATAAACACCATTTCTTATCTTTGCGCAATAACTTCCTGCAATAGGTAGAAACAGACACCTTCTTCCCTGCAATGAAAGATAACTACTTCTAAGGAAACAAAATAAAAGCCCAAAGAAAAACACCTGTTTCATATCACAAAGCAGTGTGAAAGGAACAGATTAGGCCAGGAAATTTTTTTTTTCCAGACTAAAAGCACTTCCATAATTTAGGTACATGGGATATTCCTATTTAAAGAGCATTTGACTTTTAAATATGTTTGGCTTTTTACATATGCCTGAAGACTTGGACCGAAGACTTTGGAAGGAGTGCAGTTGGTTCAGCACTGGTCAGCAGACTGTATAGCAAATACCAGCTTAGATTATCTGCATTAAAAACAACTTTTTCCTCCCTCTCAACATTCACTGATAATTTTGTGGGTTATATTTAGGTTAGAAGGCATAGTTTTTCTGAAAGGTATCAATATTTCATTGTTATCCATAGAAATGATAATTTTTTAACAACATATTTTGAACTCAAACACTTTCCTGGGGAGTTCTGGCAGATCAATTATGATTTGAACATTTTATTCTAAATTTTTTGCTCCAAAATGGCATATGAATTATACATTTGAGTTTAATATGCAACCTCTGAGGGGACCAATAACTCAAACGTTATTGCTGCAATTAGCTTTTATCTGTTATGGCCCAGTTTCAATGTTTTCTATTTGAAGTAGGAAGAGTTAGTAAATCTGCCCCAATTAAAGGCAAATCCCAGCCAAAATAAGGAATTGTAAGAAGACCAGATGCCAGGCAAAAATAGTTTTCTTCTTCATGCTGTCCACACCACAAAACACTTCCTGATGATCCTCCATAACCTTCTTTTTTTTGTAGGTAGTTCTGCTTGAGACAGCCCTCAGCTAATCAATTTGAATCTATAAGATCAGTTTATCTACATTTTTATATGGGCCCCAGCATGAGTTGAGCACTTCCCAGTACTAGGAAATGTGAACAAATTGAGAGCACTACCTTCAGATAAGCACAGCACTTGGGCAAACAGCATCCCTGAGAATGAGAGGATTGCCCTTTTCTGTCCATAACTCCCTTCTCTCTGTCTTTAGGTCCGTCTCCCCCCACCACGGGCGTAGGTTTTTCTGGCTTTTGCTACTCAGCATTGATTTATTCCTCAGCTAGACTGCACTGTTGGAAGCACTGCTCTGGCAGTGCCTGGGCTGAAGCTTGCACAGAACTTGTCAGCACTGTGTCTGGGATAAGCTGGGAGCATTAACTCTCAACTTTTAAAAGCATAACTTCATTTTTTGAAGGAAATGTTGGCATATAGCATATGATTTACTGTCACCGATCCCTTTTAAAGCTCCAAAGCATGGTGATTTGATTTGATATGTGGGTAGTTTTGGCCAGTCTGAGCTCCTATCTGGTACTGAATTATTGAAACTACTTGGTTAAATGCAGCAAATTTCCCAATCTCAGTTGTTTTGGTTGTGTGGATTGTTCTCTGTAACAACTTCAAATGAGCCAAGGTATCATTTGAAATCTCAAAAGTCTAACTATGAAGCATTGGAGCCTCCCTTCCTGGACATCAGGTTAATCACTGATCATCTCCCAGAAAGCATTAACTATTTATGAGTGATTTATTAGGACCCCTCCTGTTACCTTTATTTAAGGAGAGGAGTGAGACAGTAAATTTGGAGGGATCGATGAGCACTGAAGTGTGTATGCTACATGTTCTATTTCACTGTTTTTGTTCCTAGACTAACAGGAAGCACCCTACTGAATACAATCACATAGTTTTGATTTATCAGTTGCTCAGATCTATTGTGAACATCTGAATGTTAAATTATTAAGGTAACAGGTATTCAGACTGGCATCTGTGCTCCTGAATACAAACGTCCTAATATCCAGAGTGACACCAGGCTTACATCTGCTGTGTACAGGTTTACTATTTCTTGTCTTATTAAGTGCACTGCATAACGTATTTCAGTGCATAGCTCTGTGATTCACAGACCTAATATACAGTTATCTTTCGCTTACTGGAGTTTCACTCTGTCATCACTGACAAGAAGGGAAATCATTTCAGGTTCATTTATGTAGGACTGACTTCAAGCTGTCAGATAAATACACCCTCCAAACTATCTTGTATTTCCTAGCTGAGCCCTGGAGAAGTCAGTGAAATGTAGCAACATGCACTGCAGGGTTATGCGATACTTTGCAGAGAAGCCGGGAGAGATGTTCTTTCAGTGCTATGGTTTACTGCATAAAAATATTTAACAGGCTCTCCAGAGAAATGGCACTTTTCATCCACTTTATAGCAAGTAAAAAGAATAGCACCAGATGATAGATAATTTCCTTCTTTCTTTCCTCTTACACACTTGCTATTCACCTGCAACAGCAGCAGAGCTCTGCTGAGCAGCAATTTCAGAAAATGCCAGTTAACAGCTGCTCTCCAGGTCCCTGCGATAGCGCCTGCACTGGCAGTTTTGGACAGCCTGGGCAGCTCAGCTCTGCTCCGGAGCACAGGACAACAAGAACTTAGTGCTTGCTGGCCAGGGAAAGGTCCGTCACAAAAATCTTTTATTACTTACCACAGTAAAAAGCAGCAGCTGGATATCCTGTGTCGTTAAGAAAGAAATCTCCTGTATCCCAAGCTCTCAAACAGTAACTGAGCAGCATCAATTGAAGTGCGCAGTGGCAGATTGTCAAAATACTGGTTTTCAGTGCGCTATTTTAGAACTATTTTTTACACTGCCTTCCTCTTGAGCACTCCCCTTGCTGACTAAGACTTCTTTTACTTTTCCCTGAGCTTTCTGTAGCCCTTCTGTTTTCAGCCACTAGAGGATGCCCCCAAAGCAGTGGGGACAGCCTGAGGGGCTGCGGGTCAGGCTGAGCCTTGCAGGTCCCCCTGGGGGCCACTGGCCACCTGGAGAAATGAGGTCAATCCCCATGCCACGGCTGCTCTTTCCTAATGTGCGGCATTAGCACCTGAGYGCTTGCCTGTCTGCTTTGGCTTGGTGCTCATGGGACCAGATTTTTCTTCCCCTTTGTTTAGTTTAATTGCTTCATTACAGAACTTTCTTTGGTGACTTGTGAACCAGCACGGGCCGTTCCCAATAGGCCTGAACCTCCGCATGGTGAGAGGGCTGCAAAGGGGGAGCAGGAGGGGATACTTCAAAGTGAGCAAAACTCCCAGAGCACTGAAAAGAGCAAAACCCAGCATCTGTGCTTTCCTGAAACTGCTGCTCAGGGCAAGGGGGAATGTAACAACCCAAGGAGGGCTGAAACTGTCTCCATCCTGTGCTGCCAGGCTGCAGTGTGAATGGGGTGCGCATTCATGAGGGCGGTGGGACCTGCCCTGCCTTCTGCAGCCTCCTTGGCACACTCAGTGGCGTTCCCCAAGGACCGCAGCAGCACCCCTCTTGTGCCAGCTAGCAATGATGGACTGAGACTCCCTTCCCGATCCCCGGGTCATATTGCTGCCTGGCGTAAGCAACTCCTCTCTGTGTCTCCTTGGCCAGTCCTGGTTCCCTGCTTGGCCCCGTGAATATCCAATAAGCTGCTCGTGTCAGCTCACTTTGGAAAAAAGCATTTCTAGATTTTAGGCTGTGGTTTATTTATCGAGTTTCCTTGAACTTTCATTTCTCCTCTCTCCTGTCAAGGCCTGGAGATTGTACAAACTCTGAAAGTAAATAGAAAATAGCAAGTTTAATTTTTTTAGGTCACTGTAAACTACATGCTTATCTACTTCCAGAACACATAAGCCACAGGATGTCATCTAGGGTAAACAGAGAAGGATAATGACTCGAACGGTGTTCCTGGCTGTAGATATGAGTAAACCAGGATCACGCAGAGGAAGTGTGTTTCTGTATTCAAGCAGCCTTTTTTCTTATCTAGGAGCCTTCTTCCTTCTTCACCAAAGAATCCATATTCTTAACAAAGTTCTTTTTCTATCTCTGCATTTTCACATTCTGCCAAGTAGCCTATCATAGGAAAGAACAAATCTACTAAATAGTAAAATGAGGGATTATTTCCACTCATCTGTTGACAGACATTTCTCCAAATTGGATCAAATGATTAAAGGTATTAGAATGACGTCTTGCAGATCCAGATCAAATCATTTGAAACCTTGAGACTGTTTCTCCTTTGCTTGGAAGGAACCACCAGAAATAGTTGTAGGTCCTAATTGCCAATTATTCTTACTAATGTGAAATTGTTAATTTGGATCTTTGAATATTTACTAGCTTGAAACCTAACTCAAGGAGCTCAAGATGGAAGGACCAAGCAGTGGCTCACTTCATACTATGCCATTTAGAGTCTTTTTAAACGCCTGAATGGTTCTTTCTAGAACTGCTTGCACTGAAAAGGATTCTGACTGCAAAAACTTTCAGCACCTCACATTAGGAAGATGGCACTGTTGAAAGTCAAATTCAGCCAGAAGAAACGGGTAAAACTAGCTCAGGGACTATGGCTCATGAACTGGTTTTCAGTGTTTGCCGGAATCACTGTTTTTAGCATGGGACTGTTCCTCAAAATCGAACTCCGCAAGCGAAGCGAAGTGATGGACAATGCTGAAAGCCATGTTGTGCCCAATTCTTTGATATTGATGGGTATATTATCCTGCGCCTTCAATGGTTTTGCTGGCAAAATTTGTTATGATTCTCTGGATCCCACTAAATTTGCCAAGTGGAAGCCTTTGCTGAAACCTTACTTGGCATTGTGTTTCCTTTTTAACATCCTCATTTTCTTTGTGGCTCTGATTTGCTTCCTCATGCGAGGATCTCTGGAGAGCACCCTGGCTCACGGACTCAAGAGCAGCATGAAGTTCTACAGGGACACGGACACCCCTGGAAGGTGCTTCATGAAGAAGACAATTGACATGCTCCAAATTGAGTTCAAATGCTGTGGAAACAACGGCTTCAGAGATTGGTTTGAAGTTCAGTGGATCAGCAACAGATACCTGGACTTCAGCTCCAAAGAAGTGAAAGAGTAAGTGATTTAATGGTGTTTGTATTGCATAGGATCATTATTTGATCAGTGTTAGGCTGGCTGGAGGGGCTTTTGTGTAAAATGTTTTTTTTTCCTCTCTGCTCTTGGTTTAATAAGGATTCCAAGCATTCAGATAGATAGATTACTTTCTCTTCTGACGTTATCCAGAACATCATAAAATATAAAGCACCAAAATATGATTCCCACTTGTACGTAAAGTAAGGCGAGCAGACTTAAAAATTGTTTTTCTGTCTTTTACCTCTTTACAAACTCATTACACTGAGCCACACATACCTACTCCCAAAATCAAGTGTCTGGCTAACAACAGAGTATCAAAACTTCGCTATTCCTAAAGCAGATTTCAGTTGGACTTACTGAGTTAGCAAAACAGGTCCCCTGGATATATACTGTTGATACCACATTTAAAGCTCCACTTCAGATATTGGCAATTAATCAGTCTCATAGAAATAAACAGAAACAGTAACATTTTACCAATAACCCATGCATTTAAATTCTTAAGATTTAGAATTTTTTTTTTAAATTCACTTAATGGATTGCTTCAGCATTATGACAATACTGGGCTGCCAACATAGGCAGATGCATTTTACATTCTCCTACRTGTTGAAAAGGTATATTTGTGCTTAATTTTTTTTAAACCTCATGTGAAAATGTCACTATTTTTTCTATATAAACTATAACAGATTGCTGACCAGAAACACCTTAATGGCTCTGATATCAGTGCTTGAAAGGATATTAATCTCAAAATGAGGTCAGGCACAGTAAGCACAAGTAAAAAAATGTACATGAGAACAAATGAACTTTTGAAAAGAAAAAGTGAGCACTGAGCATAAATACCTGCAACTTTTTAATGAAGTAGCATTAGAGGAAGAGATGTTTCCTGAGAATGCTTTGAGAACGTCATTCATTAGGTTTGTGCTCTATGGCTGCACAACGAATATTGTAAACTAGAAGCAGTCTGGTTTTAAAATATACTGCATACATTAAAAATGTCTGAAGTGATTTTGAAAAAAGCTTTGTGTATCTTATGGGATCCCTGCCTAATTGTGTAAATGGTATTTCATTTGTGTCTCTGTGCATACTGTTTTGGCTAGTTGGGTGGTCTGGTTATTTTTATAATTCTGAACTAGGACACTACTGTGAAGGCTATTGCAGGGTTAACCTATTGCACTTCAGTGTTATAACAAATACACTCAATGACTATTTAATATACTCAATGAGTATTTGCACTGTGAAGGTATGCCTGTGGGTATAAATAGCTACTTGAAAACACAATAAGAAGTTCACCTTGCCAGCATTATATGAAGATTTGAAAGCTGTAACTTAATCCAGCAGCAGTAGAAGGGCAAAGCACAGAGAGATAACAAGGTTATATTGTCCTTAGCAAATGATGTCGTGTTTAGGACTGTGAGACTCCTGGTGATTGATTTCTTTGTACTATTGTGACAGTAAAYAGGGCATCAGAAAGGGGCATTAATCAGTAAATTCAAGGTTTGAACTGCAGTGTTGTACAGTCTCTGCTCACACAAACGGTGGGATAATCTGGCCCCTTTGAACTCAATAGCAAAGGTCTCCTTAATTCCAGGGAAAGTGAGAGTCCATCCTCTGTGATGTGATTTTTATATTATTCATAAAATCAAGGCCTGATCCAATCTCTCTGAAATGTATAGAGCACTTATCATACACATCAACGGGAATTAGACCCAACTAGGGGCACACTGTACATCCAGAGATAAATCCTGGACTGCATTTGGCATTTAGATAGGTCAGATGGCTGCCAGCAGTCCCTTCAACCTTAATTATTCTATGATCACTCCTTTTTGATTGCCCTTCATGAAATTTATCATCTCTGCCATTTACTTTTCTTAAAAGTTAATTTTATTGAAGAAGTGACTAGAGAGGGTGCATTTCCAATAATGCAGAGTTAATTATAGATTTTATTTAGCCTTGATGTAGAAAAGGATTTCAGAAAGGGAAAACATCTGGGAAGAATGCCACTATATAAACAGGGGATGCAGGGAAATCACACAGCCAGGAAGCACTGTGGAAATTCTACGTTGCCTTTGCTTTCCTGTCTTGTTTGAGTTTTCTCCAGTATATCTATGTGTGTGTGTGCCTGAGTGTATTCATACTTCCTTCTGCCCTTACCTGCATACAGTCGCRTCAAAAGCAACGTGGATGGGAGGTACCTGGTTGACGGCGTCCCTTTCAGCTGCTGCAACCCCAGCTCCCCRAGACCCTGCATCCAGTACCAGATCACCAACAACTCGGCTCACTACAGCTACGACTACCAAACGGAGGAACTCAACCTCTGGCGCCGTGGCTGCAGGGAAGCCCTCCTGCACTACTACACCAGCATGATGAGCTCCATGGGCGCCATTGTCCTCTTCGTCTGGCTTTTTGAGGTAACTCGCCAGCATGGCAGTTCTTCTACCTCCTCCTGCTCCAGGAGGACAGAGCATTTTCCAACACGTACTTCTGAATTAAAAAACTGTTTAAAATAAATGACCCAAAACCCACATAATGAATGTCTGTGTAAGGCCAAAAAGGTCCCAGGCTGGAGCCAGAGCTGGGAAACAGGTGGGGGGTGTTTGGCTTACAGAGTCCCCCTTCAGAGCAGTCCTGCCAGAGCCTAGAATATCCCAACAGCAACAGAAGAAAAGGACCAATGTTAATACCAGATTTTGTGCARAAAGCAGAGTGCTGAGTAGGGAAGAGAGGGTGAGAGAGTTCAGCTACCTAGCTGCATTGCTTTTACCTGCGTCACCATTAGTGAGGAACAAAAACTACTCAGGACTGTACATCAGAAAGAGATGGCTGTATGTTATGGCCCAGAAAATGGAATTAGAGTTTTATGTGGTGATAAACCTGAGACCTAGAGCCATGTGCAATGTCCAGTTTCAGATCAGCATTTGTTTTAAGGTTTAAGGTTCTTKTTCAGGCCCATCAACATTTTTGGTCACAAAAAGTAGCCTAGGTGAAGCAGCTGGATCAATTTTATTTTATTCATCTTCCAGAAACCCCAGTGTGTAAAAGGTGCAAATACGGCACAGTGCAGCTGATAGTTGTGGGGCCCATAACCTGAAGTGCGGCTTTGCTGCTAAAATACTGTTTATTCAATGTGAGAAAAACAAGTCCTTCTGCCTTTGGGTCTCTGCCAATTTGCTAGCTGTGGTGTTTGGTCAGTGGGAATGAGAAGGGAGTGTGGGCTGGAAGTGTCACAAGGGCTGGAACGTGAGGTGCTGGCTGCGGAGGTAGGGCAGGCCTACATGGCGGTAGGGAGGGCTGTACATCACTGTGGGATACAGCGGGAAACAGGCTATTTGTAACACCAGAAATGGCTGCTGCCAAATGGCATTGCCAATTTTAAGTAATTCGGCCTGCTTTTTTTAAATTTAGATAAATGCAAGTTTAAAAAAATGCGTTATATTTTGATACAAGCCCTGGTCTACATCCTTCCTGGAATGAGCATGCTTTTTAAAAAATAAACACCCACCCAAATAATTTGTAAACCAAGAGGGAAAACAAACAATCACAAAGTTGCTTCATGTTGCATTATTTTAAAAATAACCACTATGCCAGGCTGAGAAATATTACTTGGTAAGAAAACAAAAAGTCTGCAGCAGGTATCTCAACACAAATTTTAATGAAGAGATCTTGAAAAGAGGGATATTTCAGCTGTATAAAATTGAAAAGATATTCAAAAACTTAGGGGAAAACTACACAAATACTAACACCAGCTGCAAGAACTCCTGACTCAGGACCTGCTTATGGAAGACTGATGATAATGATATAGTAACATTAATATCATTGGTAGAAGTACTGTATTTTATTTTCAACTCCTCAAGGTATGCCTTGGTAGTACTTTCAAGTTTTTCAAGCTGTGAAGTAATATGAAATACCATCTTCTTTTTTTAAATAAATGCTGAGATTTTTTCAGATAATCAGAGGACTCTCAGGGTAGAGCTTTAAAGAAATATTACAAGYATTTGCAAACCTGTGCTATATTAATTGGATCCTCTGAATATTTATAACTGGCCTGATATTCTGCAATAAAGGGTCCAGATCGGATCTCAAACTCCCTCTGCTTTTAAGAGAAACAGGGTGACTTTGAAGAGAGAAAGCAAAGTAGGAAACAGACATTAATTTAGTCTCCCTTGGAATATCACCACTTACTTTAAATTCCAGTCAGAATAGGAAAAAATTTAATCCTGAGTAGCAGTGCAACAGAGGTCTAGACCCCTGGCTAAGATAAGATTTCACTCTCAACAGCGTGTGATACAGTGGGGAGTTAGCATATTGGCTTTACACTTGTTTTATTTTCTTTTTGACTGGCTGGCTGAGAAGTTAAAGAAAAATGCTAGCAAAATAGCTTCCTGTTTCGCTTTGCATCTGGAACCAATGTGAACTCAAGACAGCTGCACAACTACAGCACTACCTTGATAAAACCACTTTTGGGGCCTGCAGAGGACTCTTCCAGTTGGGTTAGCAATATCGATATCTGGGAAGTGGTACAAAGCACAGAGAAAAATGCTAATCAATCAATCAGTCATAGCTGTACTTTGAACCACAGAAAAATGAAACATGCCAAATGGGCATAGGGATCTCAGGGAAGGCCATTTAGATTTAAAGCTCCTACATTAGATGCACAGAAGAATGAACATATTTTGAAGTATTAAAACATCTGTTTGAAAACATGCAGAATGCCACATTTCCTGGGAACGCATTATTATCTACATACTACTTTTACTAACAGAAATGGTAGGCTTCCCAGAAGGACTGACAATTGGTCATCAGGGTGACAAATAAAGATCATGCCATGCTCTAGCTAAGCCGCCTCAGGCTAAACCCTGGCAAACAGATGGGCTTTGCTTTTGAAGGTTAAGCAGAACGAGGTTGGCTGCCTCTTTAACCTGCTCCAGCCAGTGAAAAGAGGAAATTTGGGGATTCCAGGTTGCCCTGAGCAGAGCATTTTAAAAGTAAGGACCACCAGGAGGGAGGGCAACAGCTGATTTCTAAGATACTCCAAATTCTTACCATAGTATAATAATGCAGAGCTCAATAGATACTGTGATAGCTGAGACCATGAGATTCATCTCATGCTCAGCATAACAGGGTGAGCCCCAGACTGAACTCTGGAAATTGGGAACCTAACAAAGCAAGTAAGCGCCAGTACGATATGCTCTGTAGGTTGTGTGCTGGAAAGCAAACTCCCTGCTGCATTCAACACTATAGATGTGGGCTCTTGATAACCCTCAAAACCAGTCCATGAGCGGCATATTGCAGAAGTCTAGCAGGAAGGGCATAAAAGCATGGCTCACTGCAGCAAAGGAGAATTTCAGAGAGGTTCAATCTGTTAAGCTATTAGTCAACACTGTGAGTTAAAAAAAGGGACCACAGAAGTATGGGATAAAAAAAACCTTTGTCACTGAGTAATATCACAGGCCAGAGTAGCCAGGCTGCCCTGTGCTCCCCCGCAAAGTCACACACACGCAGCAGGGACTGTCTGGCAGGGCAGAAAGTTTGTTCTGCCACTGGTGAATGAAAGGCAGAGCRCGCCATGGGGAGGATGCACCAGCTCAGCCTGGCCCTGTCCAGCTCCAGTGAAGCACTTTAGACTTGTTCTTCCTGTGACTTTAAAGCTGCTGTTAAAATGATGAGAATTTTTTTATGGCAGTTTGTCTGTAGTCCAGGGGAAATCAATGAAACTACCCTGTTTTTTCGACAACCAGTGCTTCTCTACTGGATTGTTATTAAGCAAGGGTCTACAGCTCATGGTATCTTTGCAAAGCTGAAGCATGCTGAGGCATTAACAGATGTTTCTGAAGTAGCAGACAATGCCAGCTGCCTTTCATAATTTATTTGATAATGATGTGATCTATGCACAGCATGCAGCTCTTAAGTGTCCTGGCCAAGACTTGCACACAGTAATYGGTGGGGCTGTTAAAAAGCTTCCTGCATTAGGGCTTCTGGATACATAATTTACCAAGTAATTTACTTTAGCAGAACTAATGCTCCAAGGCTCTATGCTATCATACAGGAGATGATAGAGAGATTCATTTAGCAGATGCTTGTCTCCAACTTTCTTGATTCTCATCCATCAGAAAAGGCAGGCTCACTTATGAGAATGTCCATTTTGCACCATCTCCTCAATCCTGGGGCTCAAAGCCTTTCGGAGCAGAACTTCTAAGAAAAGGAAGTCTTTATTTGAGAGAAAATGTCACAGACTCATCTGAGGGTAGGTCAGCTGCACCTTTCCACCCAAGCACCTTCCATATTGAAAGCAGGACCATATTTAGCAACTTAGAGCAGTTTAAGAAACTTGCAAGGACAACTAATTTTGCTGTCAAAGAGTGGGACTTCACAAGTCAGTCACAAAAAGCTCCTGCTGCCATACAGTGAGGTAGCACAGGTAGATAGCAATCTTTTGGATCCAGTCCTATTGGATCCTGTCCTCTCCACTCATTTACCTGCACAACCATTAATATGAATGATGTTAGTCCTATGACTGACAGTACCAAAACCAGGGCTCAGATTGAAAGAAGGCTGTCAAACACTTTAAATCCTAAGACTACTATTATGCAATTTATGCCTTCTTAAATCAACTGACACAACATTCTATAAAGGTAATAAGTCTTCATAGAACATGGTAAAGTCACAGAAATGTGAAATTATTTCCAGATTCAGGGCCATTAGGAGCCTTTTAAAAGACCAAGGAGTGAAGCGTCACATATTCATATATTAAACAAGACACAAAAGCTGCCTTTGGATAGAAAAGTATTTGATGAAGTTTGTTTCTTTGACCAATATTTCTCTCCTTCTGATCCTGAGTGAAAGTAGAAAAGCTGAAAATTTGAAGGGTAACCAGAGGTAGCTTTAGTCTTCCAAGAGTCTGGAGACACTGATGATACATAAGCAGGATGACAGGGCAGATAGATAGGCTAATGAATGATCCAAAGCAGCACATACTTGAGAAGTCCCATCTGTTAAAGGAGTCCAAAAGCCTAGTACAAATTTTGTAGTTGGCCATGTTAAGTGGCTGAATCCCAACTTCAGATGTGCCCGGCTGCTCAATGCTGCAATCCCACACAAAAGTTTGCAAGTTTTCTCCCTGTCCAATTCCAAAGTGTCAAAACAGAGCAGCACCTTGCAGACCCTGGGCAGCTCTCCAAGGGCCTCGTTGGCATCAGCCTCAGCTGGGCCACCAGGTAAGTAACACACAGGGATGGCAACCCCTTTAGCTGTTAGGGTTTAGGAAGACCAGAAGCAATCACTTCCTTGAGAATTTGGCTAGGATAACAAAGTTATCACTTACAGAACAAATCCTGTGAAGTAGTTAATGAGAATAAGCAGTCTAAATCTTAGCTCTACCAAACACACAAACAACTGAACTAATCCTGTTGCTGCCCCATCATGGTTGTAGACCACCTGCTCTATCACTTCACTGAACTGGCTCTTCTGGCAGCTGTTTTGTCTTTCATCCTCTAGTTCACAGAGTATTCACTCTTCTTCCTAAGCGCCACATAGATGGAAGTCAGATTGTTCTGAACAACGTTAGAAGACAGAAGAATGGTTAAAAACATTCCCTCTCTGGAGGCAGGTTTCGGGGTGCTGCTGGTGTCCAGGATGTTACACCCCATAATACAGTAGAGAAAGTCTCAGTCAGGGCTCCTGGGATTGGTAAATGTTTTATCACAAATAGAAGTTTGTTTCAGATACAACTAGTAACAGATACAAATCACCTCCTGCCTTGATTTCATTATTTGCACATATCTATAAGAACAAAAAGAACAGAATTTGAACTGGACAAGCTGATGGCCTAAATGCTAATGCTGCTCTGTCCTGAACAGATGCAGTTCACGAATATCTCCTTGATCAGATTAATATACTTGCCAAGCATATTAAGGTCAATATGAAATGAAAATATTTAGAGTTAAAATAAGTAGATTTGGCAGAGGACAATGCTGTGCACGTAAACAGCTTTATGAGCATCTAGTGCCCAGGAGCAGTGGTACCATGAAAACCTCTTTACCCTGTGAATCAGCAGTATGTGCAAAGCCCCCTCGTGCACAGGACTACACAAAGCTGCTGCTTTTCAGCAGCCACGTACACAATATTTCCTTCATAAGTTGGTGCACGCACCATTTGCTAATCAACTGTCACAGGACACAGGCACAGCATACTTCCCACAGYGCTCACTGCTTTCAGCCTCTGTGATTCTCCTTTCCTACTTCCACCTTCTCCTTTCCTATTTGGAAGAGGATTTTTCTTCCTCCCACCTCTCTCTCTTTCTCTTGCTCCTTCTGGCCCTTCAAAGGGAAAAGTTGCTCCTCTCATTCGGAGGAGTCTCACAACCCCCAAGTGGAAGCTGTTTGGCACCTTTTGCACCAGCGTGGATGGTAGGTGTACAGGAGCAGAGTTGCACTCCGACTCACAAAGCTGAAACGGGGCTACGGGGCCAGAGGCACAGGGCAAGCACCGCTCCACCTATAGCGGGGGCCACTGAAGGTGCCAAGGAGCACGTAGAGGTTTGCCTGACTCACTTCGTCTTTTCCATCACATCACACAGATGTCCGTGATGGTCGGCCTGCGGCTGCTGCACACCTCTCTGGAAAGCATCACAAATCCCGAAGACCGTGAATGTGAAAGCGAGGGGTGGATTCTAGAGAACAGCCTGAAAGACACTATCAAGTCCACGTTGGAGAGTTTGAAAAAGATTGGTAAGTCCAATCAGGTGGAAGCAGACGCCAAAGTGGCTGAAGGAGAGGAAGGTGGAAAGACTCCAGCCATTGCAACGGTCAGTTGAGCTTCTAAATGATGTGGACTTTGATAAAAGAGGAATGAAAAAACTGAGAATTGTGAATATCTGCTTTTTAAAAGCTATATATCAACCATCAAAACACACATTTCTACACATGCTTTTTTATATATGGGAGTATACAACATAGTGCACCTTGGGATAAAACAATTATCCACATTGTGAGTACACCATATTCATAACTTCTGGGGGAAATAACCCCACCAGGACTTGCACTACTCATATGTTGCTCCCTTATCAGGGAGAGTTAGTTTAAAAAAATCATAATAATAAATAAAAAGGCTTGCATCACTCTATGATGCATCCCATCTTATTTTGAAATTAAAAGTGGAATTTGAAAAGTTAATATTTTTTGCTCAAGTTGATTTATCAGCGTACTTTATATACTTTAACTTTTTAAGACTAACAGTTTTTGTAGGGGGAGTAAAATCTTAGAATTCCAAAGAAGAAGGCTTTCCAGAATTATATAGAATTTAGTATAATGGTATTTTGACAAAATTCTCATATAATGTGATTTTTTGTTAATGTGCTAAGAGATGGTATTTCTGCTGTGTTCTTAAATCTTACCTTAATGTTCCATTATGTACATCTTATGGTTTTTGTTTCTCAGGGTTATATGCATCCAGTATATCCTGAATGAGTGTATGGTAGGCTTATACTTCATCTTTTATTTAAACTAGCRGAAGCTTACATGATTCCTCTTTTAGTAGGTGGAATCAATGCTATGAGCATGTGCCAGTTACAGTTATTCTGGACATAAATATGTAATCTCAGCTTCTCCAGAGTATTCAAGCCCAACTACTTCTAAAACAAGAAAAAAAATGGCTATTTAGAACTAACATGTTAAATGTTTTCCAGGATCCTAGCAAATGGATACCATTCATCCGCCAGTACTTCAAGCCTCAAACTTTGAGGCAGCAACAAGTAAGTTGTAATCAGTTCCTGAAAGGACCAGTTTGCAAACTTGCAACTTTTATTTTTGATATGGTACCCTTTGTTTTATCTCTTAAGTCAAAGAGAAGGTACAATTAGCATATGGCTGCATCCCTCCAACCACAGTCATAGTTTTTATATATAAAATTGGAATAAAACATGGAAAGAGTTTGCTGTGGTGCGTGGCTTCTAGTAAAGGAACATCATCTTGAATTATTCTGCAGCTGCCAGGTAAATTCAGCTGAAGAGACAGAAGCCAGAGAGAGCAAACCCATACCTGTTCCCCTAATGACAATTCTAAATCTTGCAGTCCCTCAGCTAAGAATCAGGCCCCAGGCTTTGTTTTAACTCAGCTGTGCAAAACGTCAACTTTCCTGTGGCTTAAGTGGGAGAGTTTTCTCTGAACATCCTTTCCACCTGGCTGGTCTCCAAACGAAGCAATGCTTGCAGCTACCTGATCACTGTACAGCTCAAGAGTTTTAATTCTTAATCACTTGTGCCCTTCCCCCAGCAATACTCCAGCATCACAGCTCCTGCAGCGTTTGTTCAAACTCATAAGAACTCCTTCTAGGAGGGATAAACCAGTTATCGGTGGGACAGGTAGGAATGTTTGAGCAGTTTGAGCCGAAGTCTCCATTTCAGTGGCCGGGCTGTTTCAGGCCATCCACATGCAAAGCTTTATTATGGCAGGTATTTGTGGCACCCTTCCAGTTTTTTCAAAGCTAAGCTGAAATGCTTTTTCCTTTACTTATAATAATGAAGAGGAAAAAAAAAAGCAAAATCAACTCTGTCTTTTGTATGTAAGAATGACTAGAATGAGGGCACTAATGTAAAAGCCAACTTGCTATTCACCATAGCCTATCTTTCATTGCTTTGCTGAGGACAACTCTGCTTAGCAGAACTGTGTAAAACAAACCAACTGCTTTCTTCTCAGTAAGTAATCTGTACAACCTGCTGCTCGTCTCAGCTGGTCCATTATAGGAGAACAGGATTTTCAATAGTGTATGACAGGTCCACATTTATCAGAGAAGAGCTTTTCAGAGGAAACATGTATGAATAGGAGTTGCGTTACAAGGATTACAGTTTTTCTTTGTGAGGCTTCACTGTGCTGTGACCTATACAAGTTACTCGACCAGTCATCTGATTTTTCAGAGAGATCTAGATTTACTGCTGTCCTAGAAGTTTGGCTTAGACCATTCCTGCAGACAGGACTCTCCAATTACTTGTGGGCTCCACTTTTTTCAGTTTGTTACTACAGAGACATAACAAATTGTCACATTATTCTTTCAACACCATATTGGAGAAGCCAGTTCCAAGAGCAATGGTCTCATAGTATTAGGAGGGTAGAGAGACTGCCCGAGTCTGGTTTAAGAAAGAATATTACTGGAATTGGGGTTTCATACAAATAAGAACAAATAGTATATATGCTAATGCTGTCTAAAATAAAATCTCCTGGTTAATTAAGATCTTTGTAACATCTTATGATTATTACAAGATTGTAATATGACTGCTTTGTATTATATTACATGTAATATATCATTCGTCCAATCTTAAATATATTTTCTTGTGGCTGTTCTAGATAAACATATCTATGCTGCCTGCAAATGTAAATTTAGGTATTAAAATTATATTGCAAGTAAAAACCAGTTAAAAGAAAATGTTTAAATATATACAATTTAATACAGATTTTCTTTAATTTGCTGACTTTTTGGTTCTGAATTCACTTTTTAACCTATTTCATGCATTCCTACAAGTGGGAAGCTTTTTTCCTCTATACAATACTCGGAGAAAGCAAAGCTTCTCATGTGTCAGCAGACAGACTCCAAAATCACTTTCGTCTTACTAGAAACAGAATTTGCCAGACCATTTTAGTATTATCCTCTTCACTTCTAGAATTGCTGAACAACCAAAATCATTGGCATCTTCAGGATCTTTGGAAATTGGTAAAAATGGGTTTATTACCTCTTTTTTTCCCCTTTAAATATAACTTGCAACAGACATTCAAAAGAAAGCATCGTTATTTTTAATTTACATCTAAAGCTCAAGTAGTCAAACCTGCCTACCTGGAGCAATTCAAGAACTTCCAGAGCCATGCCCTGATTCTCAAACTAAAACTTCAGCTCACATCAACTTCAGAAGGACATGAGCTTAACTATACAAACCAGGCCACTTCTTTTTAGGTACCCTCCATATGGATTAGCAGCTTAAACCCAAGTATACAGATCCGAAAGCCAGCCTGAGGCCTTGAAGAGCAAACTTTTAAGAAATATCACTTACTTTTAAAAATGACTTGCCTAGGAAAAGTGGCCATTCTACTGGTGACATTTATTTGAACAGACATAGAAAATTAAAATTTTCTCCTTTAAAGGAGAAAATATAAACAGCTTCCTTAAAGCTATTAATTCCTAAGTAGCCTTAATACAATTGATAAGATTAGCCCTCMCGCATTACATGAGCTTGGACATTTTATAATACCAGGCAAATGCAAGCATGCAGCTTAGCAAAGACCATCGGACTGCTATATCAGGCTCCTAGGCACAGCACACTTCCTAACTAATGGTGAAGGAAGATTTTCAAGGCTGATACAAGTAAAAGGGATCCCAGAAACACAATCATTTAGTTTCACCTGATTTGTTTAGTTAAAAAAAAAAACCAAACCTTACATAATCAATGTAAAATGGGGGTAGATCAAACACTTTTTTTTTCCTGATTAAAAGAGCATTATTAGCAATTAGTTAATTAAGAGATAAGGCCAAAGAAATAGAATGGTGTCATGTGATAACAGCCCCCTGTGGGGAGATGAAGGCTTAGGCAAATTTATTTCTGGTAAAAGGGAGTGCAGCTACCTCAGTGAAATCTGAAGTATTCCATATGTGAAGCAATTTTTCAGAAAGTCCTGAAGGAGTAAAACACCAGTCTCAAAGAACCTGCATGTGATGATCCCATCGCATTTTATTGAATTTTTGAATTTCATCCCAAAGAAAACTCTAAGGAACAGTGGCCTGGAGCTCAGCTTTTGTGGGCTCCCCATCACATGCGTGAACTCCGCACCACACTTCTCTGGGGCATCCAGCGCCGTTGTGCATGCCAGAGCAGCCCTGAGCCTTCTCCTTGCATGTGGTGCCCGAGGAACCGCTGACCAGGGGTCCCGTCTAAATAAGCACACACATACAGAACAAGGATTACCTGATTAACCTGCCTCTACTAAAAAGAAGTYGAGAAACAGAAGTCAGCCATTAAAGTTCATTATCAGCTACATTTCCATGTACCATGGCTCTCAAAGCCAATTTTCCAGAGCTAAAGGCTAATGTTGGCATCAGAGGGGCCAGGAAAACTCAGCAAGAAAGGGTCAAATGGACAGGTCTGCAGCATATCATCTGATTAAAGTCACACTTCTTCACAAGTCAGTCAGTCCTTAACAGGTTTGACATTATGCTGCCAGGCAAAACAGGGCCAGTCATCACAAATCAGGAGACACAAGACACCTGAAACTCAGTTAGGCTCAACTTCAGCCAGGGGGACAGTGAAAGGAAGAGACCAAGGTATTGGCTTCCAACAGCAAAGTCTGGGGCAAACAGCACCCCAAATAGACTATCTTGGTAAGATTAAAAGGATGAAAATGAAGTATAATTCTTGAAGAAAGACCACAGAAATCACTTTAAACTACACAACAAAACAGAGTTCAACAACATTGTCAAAGAGCTGTTATTCCTCCCGGTATATCTTAGCTTTAGATACATCAGACATTTTCCATTCAGTAATATTAGCACATGCAAACAGGATAGTGAACACTTGACGCCTTTATCTGGTCCAAGACATGCACAGTCACCAGAATGCAAAGCTTTTGTTTCAAAAACTGCTTTTAGCCTTCCCAGCTGCTGAAAGTAATCCATTCAAGGGACAGTACTACAGGTCTGGCTTAGACCAATGTTTTCTTAAATGAGTGTGAATTTTCCTATTTACACTTTTGTAAAGTGTTTGACATAAATGACAATAACTTAAGGTCAGTGATGCTAAAAACACAGGTGCAAAACATAAACAAGGATAATATGAATTCACAATGTTCATATGAACAGATCTTTCATAAATGATACAAATTAATCCAGAGCAGAGATAATTGATTCTTTAATAGTTGCATGCATATTTTTAAAAACTTTAATCACAGAATTTTCTCCACTTCTCAAATACTAAAATTAAAAAATAATGTATAAATTATTCTTGAGTTTAGGTAAAGTTAAAAGTGGATTAAAAGTGGATTAAAGTAATTCCAGGAAGCATTTTGCTCAGAAAAAGACTCCCACAGTTATATCTGGATTTCAGATAAACACTTCTGCCACTCACTACCGCAGCAAGTCTCCTACCACAGTGGGACAAAATGACTTTTTATCCCACTTTACAAGCTAGCACTCAATCAAGAGTGCTGCTCGTGCAAGTACGCATCCATAGCACCACATACCCTTCTAAAGTATTCAGCAACTATGGCTTGGTCATTGGTGAAGCCTTATAGGAGCATCCTGAAAATCTGAGAGGAGGAAACAATCCCATCCGCCTTTCGTTATCATCACTGGCAAGCCAAGCCATTTAAGCGCCTATTAAAGAAACTGATAGAAGGGGACCTCAAAGTTTCAAAACTACAGTGGATAGAAATGTGGACAGCATTAGCAAAAAACAAACAAGATGGTAAAAAATACTTCCAGCAATGCTCATTACCTGCCATGACCACCAAACACCATGGATTTTATATTTCATGGATAGCTTTAAAAAGACATCAGGCAGGGACCAGAACTTGTGGAGAAACTCCACAAAAGCTTCGTGCAGACCCCAGGGAAGATGGAGACCCCAGAAACCAAGTGCACATTGCTGGCAGTGCCAGGGGCAGGGCCGCCCACCCTGTCGATGTGCCATGTTCCCATGAAGGGAAGGAACCACATTTGGTTTTGCCATCTCAGACAGATGTGATACCTCTCAACACCTGCATAACTTTTGTACAACTGCCCAGCCATTTGAAACGCTATCCACATTGAAATTTTACTTTTCTTAAATATCTCACATGCATTGATATCAACAGTCATTCACGCCAGTCACTCCCTGGCCTCCAATTGAACATTGTGCACTTCAGCATGCTCCAAATAGCACACATTATCGCACAGCATTTACCTCTACCTTAAAAAAAATGTAAAATCCCTTATTTTCAGCTCCATCCTGTTCAAGCTGACAGTAGGGACGGAAAGGAGCTTAAAGGCTGCCTCTTGAAAGAGCAGATAGAGAAAAAGAGAATACAACACAAAGTACTTTGCTTCAGAGTTTGTGCAATGTTCTGATCTTTCAGCTACTATACYATTTTATGAAGTGGATCACCAAAATTTGTCATTTAAAGATTTAAAATACACACAGATAAGATGCTTGGCTAGTTCAGCAACATTAAGCCTTGGATGCCAAACAGTTACTGCAGAAATTTTTTTTTTTTTCTTTCCCCTTCCAATTTACTTTGTGCTAAATTGCACGTTCCAAAAGATTTTTTTTTTTTTGCTATAAACACTACAAGGCAATGCAGGCTTCTCAGAGGTGTCTTTATGAGGAGTAAAAATTACTCTTCTAATCCTGCAGTATCACTGGGTAGAGAATGCTCTAGCAAATTATATCACTGTACATATTGCTGATATCCTTGCCTCTTAAGTAACCTTTTCTGTGATTTAGCAACATGCTTTAGCACCCTCCATGTTTACAGTACTACAAATACAGAAATATGTTCTACATATTATTTCTCAAAAAATATGGCTAATTTCAAAGCAATATATCTGGTTTTGATAAGTCACTCAGACATCCCAGCATGTTCTACACAGATGTCATCACTAACCCGAGCTCAGCTGACCCACCCTGCCTTGGGCTCACTAGCCAGGCTGGGTTTTGTTCAAGGATCCTACGCAAATGACAAGCAAGCTGGAAAACTTACCACCTCCAAGCTCACGCTATCTGGAAAGAGACTATGAAAATACATATTCTAAAACTGATGAAAAAGTAACATTTAATTGCTGTCATGGAGACGAAGATCAGTGCTTGTCACTTCTCAGCTCCTACACCTGGCACACTGCGGAAACTGATATTCTCTCTCTATTTTCTCCTTCAAGAAAAGAGCACTTGATAAATCTCTTGGTCAAGACAGAAAAATGAAAAGATCTTAGCACATCCTTGCATGCCAAGAGTGGAAAAAGGCAACAGAAAAGCAGAAAAACAGCAGAGAATGAATAAACCACAGCATCAAGATAGATATATCCAGAAGCAGTTTTTATACGTGGTGCAAAAATAGGGAGTTGTAGGAGATATGTTAAGATTGCTATGAATGAAGAATGAATGGAAGAGATAGTTACCCTAACCTGGTCCTACAAAGAGTGACACAGCTGTTGATTTAGTTTAAAACAGCTGTTCCTCCTCAGCTTCTCTTTAGTACAAGAAAGCTTCTGTAAAGCCAGTTTCTTTGAACAGTAGATGTCTTTGACTTTGGAAAGGCTTTCAATAACAACACCTTTGCAATCCATTTGGAGAGATATGGACCAGGCATAAGACTGCAAGGTAGACAAAAAAAGGCTCAATCCTCATGCTCGGGGTAAGTGGTCAGCAGTTGGAAACCAAGCTGGTAGCRAGCTACAAGTGATAGAGGTTGATAGAGGGCCAAAACTGATTAAAACATATTATCAAGTGACCTGAACCATGGGATGCAATGACCCATAGATTCACTGCCTCTTCCTAAAGGCACTTCCTAGAAAGGAATGGGGAGCGGACCCCAGAGCAGAAGGGAGGCAAACTGCATACTTGGTTAATCACAGCTGCCAGTACACAAGACTCTGATGCGGAGAGAGATTTTTGGGAGACAGCTCCCCTTCTGTAATTCAACTTCTGAGCAGCTGAGACAATGACGGAGCTTCTGAACAAAACACTGAGTCATTTTGCATAAAATAAAATGCATGTAAATGAGGCCCGGAGCCCGAGAGCTGGTAGGGATTCATATCAAAAGGAGGAGGACAGAACTGAAGGTCTGTGGCCAGACTTCTGGTGGCTCACTGCCCCAGTAAGTCATCAGCCAATCACTTAGGCCCACTGTACAGTGTGGAAGCATCAAATCTGTCAGTCCAGGTTCTTCCCAAAGCCAGAGTGGGAAAAGGGGCCTGAATTTGACTTGCTTAGTTTCTAGCATGAAGACTAGTTTGAAGGACATAGAAGGAAGCTGCAAGGAACGGRAAGAGAGCTGAAGAAAGAAACAGGCTGAGAATCCAGGGGCTTGCACCAGTTCATTGCAGTCAACACACACCCAATACMCACCGCAGAATAAGCAGCTGACAGAGCCGTGGGCAGCACTGGTTCTTGGCACCAGTCAGAAGGCATCAGGTGTAATCCTGGTCRTGTACTTTCACCAGAATAAGAGAGAGCCTCCTATTAGATTAGGGAGAGTACAAACAAATATTATCTTTAAGTATGAACAAAGTAAAAAAAAATTAGTAATGTGAACCTCAACCTTCATCCCTTTATAAAATTCACCTTACAGTCCTTTAAAATGATGACTGGACTTTTTGGTAGAGGTCAAGAAAGGTTTAGCTGACTGAAGTAAACGACACTAATAATATAATCATCTTACATTTTTAGCTGGGAAAATGCAGATGTTGCACATCCAGGTATTTTTGTTAGCTTGTGATTAACAAGGTGACATACCTGAAGCAACAAGCTCAGCAAAACTCTAAAAATAAAGTTTAAAAAAGTACTTAATGTCAACAGCAAAAGCATTTATTTGATGCTTTCAGCTTTTTTGTTTTCTGTTGTTAATGGTTTCTGGTTTGGCAATTTTGCGGATTTTTTTTTCCCCCCCAAACACATTCCAGATTGTACACATAATTCACAATATTAAAGTTATAGCCAATTTATTACAGATATTATTTCCCTGATACTGAAATGTTATATATAATCATTTCTACAATTAACACATGCAAAACAAATCATAAAAGTCTGAATAAAGAATGACTAAACTTACAAAAATGATAAATTGTGAACTTTGTAATTATTTGCAGTCATAATTATCAACCTACTCAACCTCACAATCTCCGACTCTGATCCCAAAGAAAAAGTCTTCTTGCCATCAAATTTTGCTTTGCAAATTTTGCTTTGCACAGAAAAATCTGTCAATATCATTAATCAACTATGTTTTAATATGCTCACAGGAAAATGGAAATTTTCAATGCAATTATACATTATGTGAAACTGTGGCATACAGCTTAAGTTTCTGTTTAAAGGAGCAGTAATATCACAAAAGAGAGGATTTTCAAGTACCATGCACAGTAAATTGTTGATATACCAATCTAAGTTAAGTAGGAGAAGGCAGAGATGATGCATTAGTGCCTGGTTTTTACCCTGCAACTTCTGCAGGTCTCTTCATAAAAAGTGACAGCAATATATAAATGATTAGATCTACAACATTTGGTAGAGACAAAAGTAGTCTGTATAATACTGTTTTTAAGAAAGGGGAATCAAAATTGGCCAAGTTTCTTTATTTCATATTTCACATCTTCACTCAATACTGTTACTGAGTGTTTGAAAAATTGTCCTGTACACCATGAATATACAAAATTTACCTGAAGCATTAAATCTGTAAAAATACAAACAATCCAGTCAGACCAAGTGTAACTGAAGACACAGCAGACAATAAAGGGACTGCTTTTCTGGGCTGAAGATGAAGTCCGAAAGTAAGACTTAACTAAAAGAATCACAGACTATTAAAGAAACAGAACTATGTAAATTAAGATATTACTACTTTGTCAGAAGATAGGAGAGATAAAGGTAATGGATTTTATTTTATTTTTTAACTCAATAAACATCATGTCACTTTTTAGAGACACCTTGGCGGTCTAATTACATACAACTAGAAAACTCACTGCCTTCAGGCACCCTCATATCAAGTGCAAATCTGCGGTTATAGAATATATTTATAAAATATACTATATGCAAACATCTTTACAGAGCTTTAAATCAAGCCAAAAAGTAAATATACTTGACGGTACAACAGAAAAAAAAATTAAGAGATTCAAAATTTGGGTAGTGTGATTGTGGCTCTTTAAAGCCAGAGGAAACCAGTTTGTCTGCAACAAAAAGGAGAGGGGATTTGCACCTTAAAAGTTGACTGTTAACAAAAATGAAGAAAATATCCTCTGTGCTTCTACAAATTAACACAAAATGAGCTTTCATCTGACATTTTATGCATTGTCATTACCTTAAAATATCTTCTAAAGCACAATGTCAACCCCTTAATACCAACCAATCACATAATTGAAAGTGAAAGGGTTTCCTGGCTAAATTCAAATTATAAGCTACATAATTCTAAGGAGTGCAATGCTCTGGAGAAAGCTTTAAATTAATTTCATTTACTCATAAAGCTAGTGTTAGGCTTTTAGTAAGAAAAAAAAATAACTGGAAGCAAGAAAGCTGCAAGAGTACAAATGACAAAATCATTTCAGATACACCGAGTGTAAGAGTGAATTACCCACTGATGCAGACAGATACATCCATTTGCTACATTATTTGCTTCCTTACTTCATTCCATTGCATGTACACACAGCTTAAGTATTAAAATGCAGAATAATAAATAAAACGGCTCAGATTACTAGCAAAGGGCAAAACACAATCCATAATTGTGCTCTATCTAGTTTCTGTTTCAGCAGTCTTTTTCTCTTGTAGTTTGTAAGAAAAATCATAGTCAGACTTCCAAAAAGAGTCATTCTTTTGTATCAGAAACTCAAGTTCATTTGCCCAGGTTTATAACCCAAGAGGTTTCTGTGAAGGAAGCACAGTGCAAATTATATGACTAATAAAACTCGCTTACATAGAAAGAAATTTACTTGGTTATTGTTAACTGGTATCTTTATGAAATACATTGTAAAACAAAGATTAAATAAAAGGACCRGGTTTGTTTTATTTTCTCAGACCTTTTTCTAATCCCTCCTTTGGAAAGCTTACTGAGTTACAAAAAATCTTAAAGTTCCAGTCTTCAGCAGATGATTATTATAAATGCTGCCAGTCAATGCCAACTAGAGTTTGATTTGCTTCTTGTGCATGTCCAATTTCCTCTGTGATACTGTGCTGCTGCCAGAGTTTTTGAATCTTTTTAAATCGCTCTTTGCACAGGTGTAAGGGATTCCCACGTCTGAAAAGGAGATAACACTTATCAGAAATGATAAAACACGGCAACCAGTACACACAGTCCAAAGCTACACAAAATACTTAGATAACCCTTTAACACTGTTCTCTTCTTGTGCCAAATCAACAAACAACGTTTTAATTAGTACATTTTTGGGGTGCCGCCTGGTGTTTCCCCTCCCTTACTGCTCAGGGGTCCCCTCCAGCCTTTGGGAGGCTCATGTGCGGTTCACCAAAGTCTGAATATAGGACTTCAGAAATCCTTCCATGCTGAACCAACTTATACTGTACGCTTTTGACAAATTTCAAACTAGTAAGTATTTACAATATCAAAGTCCTCAGACTATTCTCTCGCAGAAAACAAAGACAGAAATTCAGATACAGAACAACCACGTTAAATAAAATCATCTCACAGTATCTTCACTTGATATTAAATTAAAACAGACAATGATACAAATAAATACACTCGATACAAACATGATTTTCTGCAGTATTTTCTATGAAAATTCACAGATGACAAAAATATTTAAGGTTTCACACTTCAGAACAACTCTTTATAACCAGGAAGAGATCTTCCATTACATGTTTTTAACATAAAAATACATATTAGCATTAAAATGTTTGAAGATATTAGACAACAGCAATATCAAAATATTGCTTATATCACTTAAAGTAACATATAGCATTTATTTTACTAGCTTTTAAGACTGTCTTTAATATATATTTATACTTCAAATATTTACCTGAGTCCCTGGTCTGTCTCTCCATAGTCATCAAGATAAGGAGGAGGATAAAAGCAGCCCTTTGTTTTTCCAGCTAAAAATAGCACCTGACATTCTCGCACTCTAGACAGACACACAGAGAATGTTTTAGCTATTGATTTTAAGTGAATAGTTTCTCATGCTTTCATGGATGCTGTTGTTCCATTTCAACTACCTTCACTCTGTATAATATGCACATACAGATTTTTAAGTGTACTTTTTTGAATTAAAGACCTTACTCTCTAATTAATACCAGTTAAAAACAATGCAGTTTCACACATCCTATATTATTTGCAATCTGTGTAAATTACCCCACACAACCACAAGAAAATACAATTTCACTTTTCACTTATCTTTGCCAAGGCAAAAGCATCATCTACCTCTCCTTGCATACATATAACAMGACCTATGAGAGAATTACTGCAACATTATGATCCGACACTTCTGAGATAGTTGTGGATTAAGTCTGCAGGAAGACAACTAAACTTCTCATGTTTTCAAAGAAAAAACTATCAAGGAATTTACCTTCATTGTTTTGTAATACTTCAGTGGAAATAAATAGCACACATAGAAAACATACCCTCTTTAAAATGAGATTTGAATTTTCTGTGATATCTTCTCTTCAGAGAAACAAGGTCGAAATATACTGAAGTATAAAAACCAGAATGCATTTATCTTCCTCAAGCAACCCTCTTATTAACAAATCATTTACAAGTATAGCTTTCTTCATAAAAAGACCCCTACAATCACATTTATGGAATGAACCATTTCACGTCCACACACACTATCTACCTTAGCAATATAACTAGAGATATTCAGTTCCTTACCTAAGGAATATGCCCACTCCGGAACCACAAGTGTATGTATGTGCAGTACAGGCTCCAACATCTTCTCCTTCCAATTCAGTTTGACAACAGTAACTCTGAGAACATAGCATGGTCCCACACACAAGGCACAATGTTGGGGCTCTGCTTTTATCACCACCTGATTTTGGACACCTTTTGTTAAGCAAAAAAGAAATTCCATTGTATGTATACTCTCTAAACCGTAAGCAGATTCAAAAGCATTTTTGAAAATTTATACAGTCAGAGTTAGAGACCCCTGCAGTCTCTGTTTCACTGAAACACACAGAATTTTTTGCTAAAAGAGATGACAATCAATACGTGCCATTAACTCCATGAGTCTATAAACAGTCTTTGTGAGGGTTTTAGGCTAGGGGATTTTCCAGTTCATCAGAAGCAACAAAAGGCTTTAGGGGTCTTCATTATAATTGCATACAACTTACGAGAAATTAGATGCTTGATTAATGAGACAGCTGTAGTCACCCGGAAGGTCTATTAATTTGTTGGATTCTCTTGCATAGCTAGAATGAAACAATCAAATTAACTATTCAAAGTTCAACAAATAATACACACTGATTTCAAACTCATTCATATTTTCCTAAGTGTCATCCAAACAGCATCTGTGAATAATTAACACTTTAAATTTAAGCTTTGATATCTTTCATCATTTTCATCCAACAGCAATATAAGACTCCACAGCTGTAATAAACTAGATATAAAATTACTGTGATACACTGGGCCCTAAACGTTCATACATTAACCATGAATTAAAACACTTTGGTATTGATTATTTGCTAATATTTGTTATTTTCTAGTATTTATTAGTGAGCCTACTGGAAATATTCGGACCAGTGTAAATTCAAAGATAAAACTGTGAAGAAATTTTAGCCTGTACATACTAGTTGTCTGAATCATACAAGCCAAGAAGCCGACCTTTTTAAAAGGAGAGAATTGTTGTTGATAGGTAGAGTTGATATGTTCAAGCACTATTCACCTGGCAGGGCACGGAGGGGTGGGGGAAGCTTTTTAAATTTTCCTCTTCTCCGCTATCCACACAGTAAAATACTGGCAAATATGTTTGATAAAAATTACAAAAGGAATCCACAACATCTCTCAACTAGTGTACCCCAAGTTTGTCTTACATTATGTTGCATTTGTTATGAATTTTGRAGAATAAACACAGGCAGAAAGTCAGAACAACACGTCATACATATGCTTTTAGCAACACCTCATGACGAAATCACTACGTGTTTAATTTAGTATTTGTTCTGATCCCCTAGCTGGAAAACGTAAAGCAAAATGATATCCCTAAT
Source organism: Apteryx rowi (assembly GCF_003343035.1). Lineage (NCBI taxonomy): Eukaryota > Metazoa > Chordata > Aves > Apterygiformes > Apterygidae > Apteryx > Apteryx rowi. Next base: position 1,554,355 of record NW_020449863.1, on the reverse strand, counting down.
ACCTAATGGAAGACAGTACAACTCTAGCTCAGGCAACTTTTATACTGAATAAAATATACACGTCATGAAAAGTACATATTTAATACCAAATACTTGTATTACTTAGAAATAATGATTCTGATGTCAAGTTAATTCTTTTGCAGATGCTATAGACTATAAATTTTAATAATCTTTACCTCTAGGAATAACATGAATTAGACTGTGAAATATAAATAGAGGTCTGTAATAGAAGCAACGTATTAGAACATGCTGGGTGGAAAAAAAAAAAAATCACCAACAGTTAGAAAAAGTTAATCTCTGGAAGATGGTTAAGAATCAGCAAAAGGAACAGATGTACAAAAATCCTAACACACACAACAGGAAATCAATTATGCAATCAGATTATTCTAAATGTATAAGATATTCTGTAATAGTCTAGTATTTAACAGATGAAGTGATTCATTTTTATTTTTGTCACTCAGTCTTATGGCACGTACAATGTTGAAAGGCTGACTTTATGTATTTAACAAGATTAAAATGCAGCGGTAACTTTTTACAACAACACTGTGAACCTTATTTTCGTTTAAAATTATTTAGATAATGGATTACCACTACTTTCACCCAGCCCTCAAAGAAAAAAAAGAAAACCCCAAACTCTTCTCTAAGCCCACTATACATAAAATGCATTCTGAATTCAAACTAATTGTTTAGCAGAAACATGTTTGAAAAGCACATTTTATTCTCCCAGTAATTGACACAAAGTTGATTTCTCTGAAGAATGTGGATTCTTTAAAAATTTAATTTAAAAAAGTCCTTCAGTGCCTGATATTCTTAAACAAAGATTATATAGCTCTTTCAGCAAAGACATACCTCCTTGAATCAGAAGGTACAAATCTATGATGAGAATTATAAGAAGAAATATTATGGCCTTTGATTACTGCAGATCACCCTAAATAAAACTGTAATGGTCCACTTTGACTTTAAAATCTAAGCAATATTTCACTTTCCTTACAGAATTCCAAAAGCTCTTCACTTATCTCCCTAAAGTGCCTTTGCCATTCAGTAAAATATAACTGATACTAGGTTTCTGTAAACATCTTTCAGAAAAAAGTATTCAGAGAAAACTGCAACATTAAAGTTTCCCCCTCTTCCCTGCTTAGAATTTCTCCACGTTTACCTGATAGCATGTCTCTTGCCTTCCAGGTATCTTTTTACTTCATTGTTACTACACCAACTGCAAGAAAGAAATGGGATTTTAGCTTCAACAGATAACACTTTCCCAAGACAAACATGTAAAAATTCTTAGGTACATCTATTCAATACTTAATTTATTTCAAAATATCTTTTCTCGGACACTTTTCAAAATTTATCATTCACTTCCATATACGCACTCCTGGAAAAATACCTGTAATATTATCTAGGGTAGATTAGTTTTACTTAAACTAAACATAAAAACCTGCCTTACCTTTCTATTAAYGTGTTCATAATTTCACTATTTTCTTGAAAAAGGCAAGTGAGGTTGTTTGGCAAGGAAAGATAGCTACATAAATGTTCAAACTGGTTTGTTCCACTTACTGTAAATAAAGGAAAAAAAAGTATAGTTCTTATTTATACTATACTTGTACAATAAAGTATAATTCTTTCATTTATTAAACGACACTCTCTACAGTAAATGAAATGCAGCCCTAAATGGGACAACCATCCTTTCAATTCCCCTTTTTCTTTTTTTCTTGTATTTCTTTTAACTGTATTCCCCCCCACCCAAACTGTGTTATGAAAGAGTGCTGGTAAAGGCACCAGACTGCATGTGCTGGAGAACTGCAGGCAGTGGCAAACAAGTTGCTTCAAACTCCCCCTTGAAGCATTCTTCAAGCCTAGTCACAGAAGAAGCACAGCAGAGTTCAATGGCCTTTACAGCTCAGTATGTCTTTCTTTTAGTGTTGTCAATTAAATGGCTACTTCACGCCCTTTGTAGCCCATAACAAACTCAGAGACACGATCAGTCAACTTCCATATTGCCTTATCCATGATGCCAGTCTACTGGTTTGATCCTGGGCCTCTGCTCCCACCTTCGAGGACAAGGAGTCCCAATGCCTCTTCTGTGGCACAGACTCTTTTGCTCCAGAATAATGGAGTGAAGAAAATTAAAAAGAAAGCTGCGCCCCCCCCCACCTCCCTCCCCTGGTCAACAGTGACCCCTTCTTGCCACCCTCTCCCTAAAACCCTAGAGAAGAGCAATAGAGGGCAGCTGTGGGGTCAGTGGGTCTGGGGGAGAGCAAAGGGAAAGCAAGACCCCCCCATGCCACCTTGGCCTTACAGCCACAGTGAGGACATCCCCCAGGGAGGGGACCCGCAGGGCAAACCAAGCCCCTGGGGTTYGGGCATCACAACAGTGAAGCAAAGTCTTCCTCTTATGCTCCCGCAGCCAACTCTCTAAAGCCCCACTGACCACTGATCATAAAGATACCCTATGACAAGGAAAAAAAGGACTGTTTTAATATCAGCTCAGCAAAGTGTCGTACTTGGTTTTAAAATGGGAAGTCTGAAGCAGTGTAAGTCTACTTATGTGATGTTTTAGTTACGATTAAAATCTCCACATTTACATTCAGGCACTGCATAAACCATATGTGGAGCACAGTAAAAGAAGTTACTAACACTTACTATTTACAGCAGAATGTAGCATTTGTGTATTTGGAGATTTTAAACATTAGCTCAATTCTGATTTCAAAGAAATCCATGCAAACAAAAGCAGGGCTCATTTCAAAACAGTAATCAACAGGAGATTTGATATAATCAAAATTTCACTTCTCTTAACAGAAAAACATCAATTTGTGTCTTAAGTAATCTAGGACAATAAAAACCTGTGTTTGGCCTTCACATCAAAAAACATTTCTTTTTAAAACAAACTTTTTTTGCCTTTTTTTTTTTTAATTATGCAGGTGCAATTCTGCAGTGATAACAATTCAACATTCATTCAATTCAGCTTCCTCATAAAATAGACTTTAAACACAATTTATTTTGTCAATCTATCTTTGTGTCTTTTGAAAAGCTGAGTTAGCACAAATACCGATAAGCAGGCAGTACCTTCAACTTCTGAGGGTGCTGGGACTCCATTTAAGTAATGAAAAAACAAAGCAGAACATCTCAGGAAAGGCATGATTCCAGCTTTTAGATTCTTCCACAGGTGCCAGCCCGAGGAAATTTCTTTCAAGGCACTTAAAAAGTGATAATGAAAAACTTTGATTTTATCTAATGGTTTCAGCTTGAGAGCTATATGTAATGAATCTTCAATCATATTTCATACTGAACAGCTTAGCTGAAACAAGCATTAAGTGTTTACCTCAAAACTAAGAAAAACACTGAATTAGAGATTTATAAAAACATATCAAACTGACAATAAACTAAGGAAAATTTTTGCATAGACATTTTACATCCTAAAAAGTGCTCAGAACTCAGATACCACCAATTCCAGATTCATGCACATCTGCAAACTGACTGAAAAACACTGTTCCACTGTTGGGCTCAGAGGAAGTTATAGGATCAGTCACTAGAAAGGCTATCTAGAAGCAGTGGGTAAGGAACAAGACGCAGGAGTTAACAGAGTTAAAAATTTAAGCTTTGATGCCATTAGTATATAGAATTCTGTTTGCAGTTAGTGTCAAGTCCAGGAGGGAAAAATATATTATAAAATATTATCTGAACATTGTCATTTTACCTTCCTGTACACTGGCAAAGAAATTTATACAGTGTAAGCACAGCTACTTCTTCTTCACTGCTAGTGTTTTCTTGATCCATGCCATTCTCTTCTGAGGAGTAAAGGAATAATAAGTTACTTCTACAGTTTATACAGCAAGAATGTAATTTTTCCAGTTTTGAGAAAAAGGCCAAAACTAAGTGAGATATTCCATCAGAAAACTCAGGCTATGKTACAGCATACTGGAAAAAGCTATTCTGCTGCACATCTTACGTGGTGCATATATGCTACTATCAGCTCCAGTGAGGCACTGGTTTGCTTGCTTGGGGTCTTTTTGCTTTTGTCATGCTACAGTTTATCCAGTTCCTCTCGCCAGAAGATACATCAGTTCTCTTCATTAACTACAACCTGTTTATCATGCAAAGCATAAGCCAACTTTTTGCAGTAAATATTTACAGGTACATCTATATTAGCTAGAAAGCTAGGATTTGTGACTAGCTATGCCACAAAAACCCTCCAGTGCAAAAAATAATGACAGAGTGAACTTTCATGAATATAATTTAACAGTAGTTTCTGAGGACTGAAAGAAAGGAACACCAACAATCTTATTTTGCCAGTGTAAACTGCATATATTTACCAATAGCACCATAGAGTTTTCCAAGCACAGATTTGAGTAATCATTTCAATAAAAACTGAAAGAAAGTGTTAGAAAGTTACCTGTTGATGAGGTAAATAAAATTTGTATTATGTGCGCCATAGTGACAAGATGAAACAAGTGAAGATCTCCAGTGCCAAGACTAACCCCTGAAAAATCCTGACAATGTATGGCAGGGTAAGAGAGCACCAAGTTTACCTGTAAAAGAAAACAAGGAAGCAAGTGTATTCCTTTTCCTTTTGAATCTCCCCATTTTCTCTGTTAATGCTGCAGCTATGCCCTTTTAAGCAGGATACTAGATAGGGCTAATTCTGAAAGTAGCTAGCCAGCTACGATTTAACAGAATGATAGTTGTTCCCAACCCAGAGTTAAACAGAAAGTTTGCTATTAAACATTTGACAGAGTGCATATGGGATCAAAACAATATTAATATATATTATGGAAAACTTACCAACAAGTGAAACATATCAATATCAAGTATGCAAGGAAGATTTCCATTTTTTTCATTAGGCACCAGTGCTGAACATTTTAAAGAGAAAAAACAATCAATTAAATATTTATACATGAAAAGATTTTAATGTATTTCAGTTACAAAATGAGAGCCATTTCCTTGGCTAATATGCTTATAATACTTAATATAAAAATGTGAAATTTTTGGCCAGAAATGTGTGAATTTGAGAGCTGTTCAACATTACTGGAAAAGACTCTTGCCCTACTTGAGTATATTGTACTGAAATGAAGCAAAACTAAAATAATGTACAGCAAAGTAAGCACCGCCTTTCACTGCTCCAATAGTGTCTTTCTTTTATTGCTTATGTTTGCAGCAGAATAAAGACAAGACAAAAATGAAATCATTTTCCAAATTCTGACCCACAAAAAAGCTCCAGTCATGATTGACTAACTGTTGTTTGTTGTGCAGCCATTCAAAGGAAACTTTTGCAATTCTCTTTACTCCCTGAATTTGCCTCACGTACTTGGACTCAAAAATGCATCACTAGTAAGTTCAGAACTTCACACACTCTTCATAAATTCCAAGCACCTCCATTTAAATGCGAATATAAATAAAAAAATCTTGAAAATGTTACCATGTATTTAAAACATCCAAGAACAGTCACAAACATCCTTACTCCAAGCAATGAAATTTGATTTACAATAGAAGTTTTTCATTGGAAGCTATGAGAATAGTTTCACAATGTAGCTATATGCATTAAGCTGCCAAGTTTAAAAACACTGCTTTAGTAGTTACACAATCAGTCTTGGATTATCATAGATCATACCTTTGAAGGATAGAGAAGGTTGCAGACACATTACAGACCTCTGTAAATACCCCATTTTCTTCCAATACTATTTTAAACAATTTCCTCCCTTTTAAAGTTGCAAGATATTATTTTTCTTTCATGAAGGACCATGTTCCCTTCTCCTCTGCCCTACATACTTGTCTAAAAGCAGGAATACAAATGCCAGGAAGAATCAACAGATATCCTTCACAGCAAAATATCCATGCTTCTCTTGAAATTTATCTTGGAACTGCAGACTAAAAGAAATGATGTTTTTCCACATTGCAATGAAATATGTACAACTACACAGGTAAAAGTACCAGCTTTTGGTCTTTTAGTTTAAACTTCTATATCTTCCATACATCTATATGATCTTTGTGTTATGAGGACTGTAACAACTTTTCCATAATTACATTTCTATGTCTGTATCTTCAGAAAAAAATAGAATAAGGTAGCGAACTTACATGCTAAGAGAGTACAAAAGTGACCCTGTACTGCTGAAAGAGATGAAACTGTCCAATGAGCCGCCGCAAATCTTGTTAATGATGTAAGGCAGTCATCCTTTAAAAACAGAGACATGCCACAGTTAAATACGTCCTTCAACATGAAAAGGTCTTTTTCCCTTATGTCACTCTATTCACGCTCCTTGTTGCACAGTTTATGGGAGCAGACAGAGTGTCTGTAATATGTGACAAAGATACTTATGCTTGTGCAAATATATAAGTTCCTTTTAGTCTTATTTTGATTGTTACCATGAGAAACCCTGGCCTTACTAAACCATGCATGTATTTGATTTTTAAATAGATTGATTAAAATCAGATACCGGTTGGCTAAATAGTGGGATTCAACAAAGAGAACTGCCAAATAAATACGGTTTAAAACAGACATTCTGCATTAAAGAAGTAGAATTCCTTCTTGTTGCACTGACTCAGAGAGTAACTGCTACCTGATCCTCACCTGTCGGCAAGGTAAGTGGCCAAATAAGGGTTTATCTTCATCAGCTAAAATTCGTTCTGGAGAAGACAAAAAAACAAAGACATTTCAGCGCTGTTAATTGAACTAAAGTCTGAAAACCAACATAAAGGAGCAAAATGAATACATTTTTACCTATTGTCTGTATTGTATAAGCACAGCTTCCCCAGCACATTATAGGTACACGTGGATCTTCTTCATTTGGATGAACCTTCAAACCCACTTTATATGTTGCTGTACCAAAAGTTGTCAACATTTCTTTAATGCTCTCAGAATAAGGATTCCTGAAGCAAAGAAAATATTACTAATTCATTATTTCTCTCGCTGTCAGACTAGTACTTTTAGAGACGAGCATGTGCCCCATACCTGAATGCTCCGATTTGTAAATTTTAAGTGAGAACTTCAGTATCTTACTTTGAATCTACTATTCAATAACCTCTTTTCTGTGCCAGATACTCTCACAATTATTATTTTTATTATTGGATTGGAACTGGTCCCATTTGTTAGCATTAAGAATATCCAGCCCACAAAGATAATATGGTTAAAACTAAAAGAATTGCATGTGATTGACAGCAAAAATTGTCATTAACTGGGATAGGTGTCCTGGGTTTTTGTGTGCAGTTGACAGACATCTGCCAGTACTACGCAATTAATTTTATTACTTTTATTACTTTTTATTCAAGTGAAGTAGGGGTAGACACAAACAGAAACATGCCATAACAACTGAAGTTACATATAATATAATCTCAATTTCACACTCTTTCTTAATGTACTTTTAGTGCTGAGCTATAACTGTGAATCCTTAATTCAGTTACAAATAAGAGGGGAAAAAGCTTAATCATGACATAGATGTTTATTTAAATAACAAAAGGGTCTTCTCAGCACACCAATGAATCATATCTACCCCTGAAATTCTATCGCATTATTTACTATTTATGGGTTAGTTTTCAATACTATCACAATAATAGAATTGGCTTTTCTAATTAAATTAAAATTCATATTTTGCCTTAATTATTGAAATAATATAGCACAAAAGTAACATTTAAATGTTATAGTTTGATGATAAATTTTCATGATTTATTAAGATACAAAAACATACTTCGGTTGGAAATCAGGTCTAAATCCTTCAGGTAATTGCAGCTCATCCATTTTTTCTGAACTACCAGAGTTACCTATATAAACAAGAATAAGGCACACTGATTATTCACTTATATGTAATTTTTACATTATAGAAAGTTGCAGGCTTAGAGCACTAGAAACTGAAATCCCAAGTTATTCTCACCACTTTTGCCATCATCTCTGAACTCCACTGTGGTAGAAACATAATACTGGGTCTGTTTCAGGACGGTTTTTACATTTTCACAGACAGATACAGACAGTTCTTTCGACTTACTTGCACAGTCTTCATCTCTAAGTAAATATAGTGCTTTTATTTGCTGGCATACTGTTCTGATCCAGTGAGCTAGGTTTGGTTGACCTGAAAAGTCTAACCTGTCCAAAAACAAACAGAATACATTCATTATTTAAAAACCAATTATGATACAGAAATTATAAAAATTAAATCTGTATAATTTAGTAACACCTCTTGTCTAACTATAGGCAAATGACAGTGCGTAGTAGAAGAAAGGGTGCAGAAAGACTATAGAAGTATGACAGAAAGAATCTAAGGCACCTTCAGAGACACTAAGTCTAGTTTCTTGCTCCTAAAGGTGAAATGTAGTTATAACCATCACATACCATAAAGAAAGTAAAGTGACTACTAATCTGCTGCAAGATCCTTTGGCTTATAACTTCAGGAACTTCTCTCATGAAAATCTACTTATCTGTTGATCGACACAATGTTCCACTGGTTTATGGACTACTCGGACCACTATCAATTAAATGGCTCTACCGAGTGACAGAATTTGTTTATTCTCCCCTTAGAGTAGTAATACATCCACACAAATTATTGTTCTTCTCATAACTAACAGAAGCTAAAAGCTTATAAATTGTGAGATAATTTTTTTTAAACATACTTCACTTTTAAAACATTTTTTGAACTATAATTTCTTCGTCTCTTCTTAGCCTACAAGTGAATTTAGTTATTTTCTCTATAAAAGATATATTAACAAAGCTTTTTATTGGCTGATATGCAATTATCATGAGGAAATACGAACATCCAACAGCAAAAACTTAATCCTTGTAACACAGTTTAAGTTCAATGGAATTTGTGCTGGCATTAGTAAATGTCTGTAACGTGACACTTGATCTTTTAATCTGGTAATTATTTATGTTTTCTCATTTAAAAAATAGCAGTGCTCATGTGCACCACTGGTGCACTAGTCTACACTACAAACCAAACCAACATACTGGTTACAGATTTGTGTTTGCTATACTCCAGAACTTTTTTGTGAAGTCTTGAACCTATTTTATGCAAGTATAGATAACAGAAATTAATTATATAAACCAACAAATATATTGCATAAAACAAACGCTACAAAGAACTATCATACAAAGCAAACTGGAAAGCAAAAACCTTATTTAATGGGATCAAGAAACTACAAAACGCAAGTACTTATTTTTAAAAGTAGAGCCAACCTCCAAATTTTTGTCTCCACTGATGCCGTAACAGTCATTTGTCAATCTACTCCACAGGAGGAACCCCTGCGTTCTTTCCTCTAAACTGTTCTCCTTTTTTTGTATTCTTTTCACATTTACTTTTCTTTCTTCTTTCTTCCTATGAGTCACTTCACAGGCATTCCATGTTTTATTTCTCAAAAGGCTTCTTCTCTCCTGTTTGCACATTTCTCTATCTTAAGGCTTTTTCCTGCAGGTCCTACATTTTACTATCCTTTTACTGTTCACACTCTATATTTGAAATTATAGAACAGCTGAGGAAGTCACATAAACTAAAAGAAGCAGGGAGGCAATCCATTTCAGATTATTAAAACAGAAAACAGTAAACATTTTGAAAAGGCAAAAAAAATAAAGAAGAGTTTGCTGTTCCTGAGATCATGAATAGCCTTTGGTTTTGGTGTTTTGGTTTTTTTTTTTTTTGGGGGGGGGAAAGGGGGTTGAGGTTGTGTTTTGTTTTTGTTTATAAACAGTCCAACATCATAGCAATTGCTATAACAATGAAAGACTGTAAATTTGCAATTTATGGTGTTTGATTCCTATAACAGTTTCACTTGCAATAAAGCTCTTCAAATTAATTTAAAATACCCATTTCCCAAGCACACAAGCTGATACAACAAAGTAACCCATAGATGTAGTTCTCATTAAGAACAACTCTGATGTGGAGCCTAATTTTGAGGATTATTCTGATATTCAAAACAACAAATGTACATAAGGATAGCCTAGATTTTTTTTATTTTTATTTTTTTACATTTATTGAGGGTGTTTATAAAGCATACAGACCTGTTGAATAAAACTCTTGGTGGAGGAAGCAGCGGAATAACAGTGTTGCTTAAACATTCACAAAGTGGGCAAAGGAATTCACCATTTTCTACATCATAACTTGTGTGTACTCGTAATCTTTGTTGTCTTCGTTGTTCTTTCGCTTGGACAGCATCAAAATATCTTTAAGAAAAAAAGCAAGATATTAATGACATGTTATTAAAACATCATTTTAAAACATAAATTCATGAATACTCCTGAAGGCACTGTATTGTCTTTTCCCAGATCTACATAAGAAAATTGTCTGTAGGAAAAAAGACCTACCTTCCGACTGATCAAGTATGACTAATTGCTGGCTACCCCCAGTTTTTGTCAGTCCAAATCTATCAGCGATAAAAGTTTGTTGGGTTGTCAAAAATCACATTTAAGTCTGAACTTTAGCAATCTCAATTTAGGAAAATAAATTGGGAAAGGTGGTAGAGAGAATGTTGAAGGATTTAAAAACACTAAAATTTTATGTAAAACTGAAATTTAAAGGGAGATGCCCTGAGCTTTTTTTTTTTTTTTTTAATCCCTGTGCATATTCCATTACAGACCACAACTGAGCAAGAACAGAACAACTGCTCGTTGATCTCTGAATCTCGTATGAAAAGGAATTGAATTCACTGCTTTGCTAAATGTAACTGCTGTTTTAGAAACCTCTGGGATGGTTTAGAGCATGCCAGATGATGACCACCCAAAAGTGGTCTCTGCGAATACAGGCATCTAAGGATACTTCCAGGAGTCAGTGGTAACCACACAGGGCTGTACATCTGCTACGTAACAAGACAGCGAATGTCACATCTTAAGCGAGCAGTGGTATCAGAGATTGCAACTGAGACCTGCTCAGGATCACTGCGCACTTATGGCCACAGAACTTCTGGACTTCCGCCCAGGCTGCTCTGGGTGCTCCCAACAGGCTTATGCTCTTACACTACTGGACATCACCATCAATTTACCCAGAAGGCAAACCTGAAGCCTGACTTCACACTCCTTCCCAGCCTAGGAAATGAAGAATTTGTCTACATGCCCCTAGGAAGTGTAACACATATTAGCCTTCACGCATAAGGCAGGCATCTTAGAAGCTACGCTGAGGACCAAAGCAAAGGTTTAGCCAAAGCCAGAGGCTTGAATAGTTTGCATTTGCCACACAAACACCACAGAGCACAGAGCACCTTAAAAACAAAACAAAGCCCCACCTATACATAATGAAAATAACTGAAAGACTTATAAAAAACTAAGATCAAGGGCTTAAAATTTACTTTATGTCAAAGATAAGTAAGGCTGAAGTAGGTAGCAGGTGTTTCTAGTTCAAGCCAAAGGGGATGGCAGAACTGAAGAGTGCAATTCAGCAGAGAGCCCAAGAAGGAGCAGAAACATGTCTATTACTGGACTGCTAAAAACAAACAAAATGTGAGCTTCAGTGCTCAGAAATACACGCACCACAGACTACACACATGGATAAATATCCAAAGGGAATGAGAATTGCCATGAGTGGCCTCAGATTCTTTTCCTCAAGATGAGAGATAGTAAATCAAACTTATTTTAAGTGTTTGTAATATGCTTTATTATAACTGACTTCTAGTTTTCTTTTAACCCAGAAAACTGCTTTCATTGTTTCATGACATTCCTTTTAAAATTTATTAGGTGGTACTAATTCTGCATTTAGAATTAGTGTTATTGGGCACACTGATGGCTGACATGCTATTTGTATTGAAAACCTAAATACAGCTTTTTTACCTTTGCCAACAATGGGCATGCATAATATGTCCGCAGCTACCCGTGTGTGTTCCACATGACAGATCTGGGTGCATGAATAATGGGTCATATTTTTCTGTATAAAAAAAAAATTCACTTTGGAATAAGCATTTATTTATCAAAAGACTTAATTGCAGATAAACACTGCTGCATTTACATGCATTATTAAAATCTTTAATGTACCACAGAAGTATTATTCATTCGATGAGACATAAATCATATTGCTAATGCATAACAACTTTTTCTGTTGTGTAAAAAATACTATGCCATTCTGTATTGAGTATGTGCTCTATATTTAGACTTCAAATTAAGTATTTGAAGGTGCTGAGCCCTGGCACTGGTCACCAAGATTTACCTGCAGTTTTGGTTGTTCAGCACCACTAAAAATGAGGCTAACAACATTAATCTTCAATATCAGAGTGCAAAATGATTCAGTGCAATATTTTCTATGTATTTACATATTAATGGCATTATTAATGGCATTGTATCAAGACGYGAACCATTTCAGAAACAATTATCTTAAATCCAAGTTTTGGGGGGGGGGGCGGTTGTTTTGTTCTGTTTATTATGGCTAAGAGCCATTTCAAATGATATGGCTGAGAAGAAGCAAAGATACATCTTGTGCTCTTACAGCAGTACACGAATGCTTTCCCTACTTATAATGTTATGTGAGTAGTTTAAGAATATGAGCTTCCAAACTTGATGGGTTTTTTGATAGTTATAAATAATTTCCCATAAATGGCTGTTGAAAGTTTTTTTAGATACGCTTTGCAGTTATTTTTTATTTAGAATGCACTCTACTGCACACAAAAAATATAGGAATTTTGCCACTGATTACAATGAAGTCATTCACAATTATACAGATAACATGAGAAGATGAAGCTATACTGTTTTATAAAAAGCATGTGGTCATTACAGGCAACTCTGAAATTCATAATATTAAAGACGACTATGAATACCACTTACCAGGGTCTGGAATAATTTTGTTTCTATTTTTAGATAACACAGTTGATCTTTGAATAAATGCTGCCAAGACCATAGCCCTGCTGTCCACTTTAACTTCTTGTTCTTCTTGACACAATATACACATAACAACCTGTCTGTGTTCAGCCACTCTGGTTTGCTGTGGTCCCAAGGCTGTGAGTTTTGCATCTGAAACTACAGGGCTGGGATATTCAAAGAATACTAGTGAGCAGATCATACTTTAAATGTGATTAATAAACATTTATAGCTTTATGTTAAATACTCTGACAAAAAATAATTTTGGCAAGTATATAACAATACCTGTGTCCCCCAAAATAGTTATGCATAAATATTTTCTAGGGAAAAAAAAACAGAACTCCCAACAGTGGCCATTTTTGATATCCTTATTTCTTTCAAATTATATTTCAACAATTTATCATCCACAGATGACAAGCATGCATCAGCTATTTCCAATTTAGTAAGTTTGATTAACATTATCACTTCAAAAAAATCGCCTTCTCTTCATTTTCTCTTCTTGTCAAATTAACAATTCTACTGGATTGTTTTACAGGAAAACAAGTTATTTATCTGCTTACACTGAGCACTATGAAGATGGGAGGAGGGAGAAATCAATATTTATCCTACAATCTTGACAGTAAGTGGAAAGCAGCTCCCTTTACTGCTTCTTTTTTAGTCTCAAATTTTTGAATAGCTCTCCATCAAGACTAAATAAAAATTGCTGTTTGGTTTAAACAGCAACAATAAGACAATATGATGTAAAAGTTAATGAAATCTCATTTTAATTTTTTTTCTCCTTTACCTATTATCATGTACGCCGGAGGCTGAAGTATCTAGTTCCTCCAAAGTCTGCTGAAAGAGTTCTTTATTTTCATTAATGAAGTGCCGTTGCATCTCAGACATCTGGGCCATGATCTTCTCCCTGCGCAGCCTGGCAATCTCAGCTTTCCGCTTTCTCTCAGCTTTGTCTTTATCACGTGAACTCTGAAATTACATTGTTCATTTAAAATCTTGTTGCAACAAACAATTTACGTTACCTACTGCTATGCATAACTTATACTAGCCACTTAGCAATTGGAGTCTCATAAAAAGACAAAACCTCAAACTACCAGAAAGTTTTTGTGCCCTCTTTGCTTTGGCTCATGTTAAATGCCAGGTAGAACTGCAGATCCAGAAGCGCACTCCCTCCCCACCCTTGAATTTTATTTTTTATTTCTCTTTTCTTTGAGCATGCATAACATGAAATAAAAAGGAAAGTAAGAAGTCCCTAGGGCTGCTCTCCCTCCATCCACACTGGTTGTATTCTTAACACATTACAGTACTCCAAAGGTCTTTGGGTAACATCTAGAATGTCACGTCACGCTAAACAAACTGCTGGTCATTCCAGAAAAACTGTCAAAGTAAAAAAAAAAAAAAAAAAAGTGTTCGTATGTTTTTAACAGCTTCCTGTACAGTCTGAAATGATGGGATGAGTAGAGTCTTTAAGTGCTATGATCAGTGCTATGAACAGTACTAGCAATAGTAAACTTGCCAGACTTTTGGAGGCCACAAGAGGTAAAGCAAAGGGAAGGAGGAAAAAAAAAAAAAAAAAGGATCAGGAGCTCTATCACTAGGTTTTTCAAAGAAAGTGTGTGGGTCTAATCTACAAGCTATGAGACAGAATTAAGATTTCAGAAATCACTGAGATTTCTGCTCTTTGATTTAGAGCAGCAATTAGAAATGTAATTCATTGCTGGTCATGATCTGCACCAGTTTCAGATGAGCTAACTGCTATAACTTTTTACCTCCTCTATAATATTTCCTTCCGTCTCCGCCACAGGACTTGTAGAGGAGCTTTCTCTTAGCTTCTTAATAGCATTGAAAGTCTGTAAAAAACAAACAAAAACCAAAAAAACTTCTTAATCAGTTTGACACATGAATATACAAAAACTGTGTTTACTATAATGCTGGCCAGATAATGCATAGTGTTGGATTCCAGAAGAGAAAACAAGCAGGCACAACAAATCAACATGGAAAATACAAGGAAATCACCACAGTGTAGGTAGCAAAGTTTCAAAAATCCTCTTTCCAAGATTTTCATGAATTATATAGAACAGATTTACCTTCAATATCCATCTAATCATGTCCTTGTGTACTTCCAGATGAGGTGCCTTTTGCAGTGTTTCTAGCATAGCTAGTATACTAGGGGAATTATTGGGTGCCTCTCCCGGTCCTGAGAAAAAAAACAAACATGACAATTGATTATATTTATACCCAGCAATCTGATCACTCATCATAATAAAAAACTTGTATAAATTCAACAGCTGAAGAATCTCTTCAACAAATATGTGCAATGTATGTCTTTCATTCCCCCCAAAATATTTTCATAAATACCCTCTCAATATTGAAAAGTTAGAGGGAATAGTCTTAAAAGTCTTGTGTGTTGACTGTTTTTTTCAAGACCGCATACACTGTATGCATTCCCTGGCTGTTTGACTCTTGGGAGCTGCCATGTACAACTTACAATATTATATTTCCCACCTATTTTCAATGGAAGAGTCTTATCAACTTCCATGTTTTCACAAAACTACAGGAACTAATCAGAAAATGCAGGGGAGAGTCAAGATTAAACAACTATTTATTAAGAATACAGCTACAGTATTTGCAATTGTAACGTTTGATCACGTATTTCAAGACCCCAGCAATCTTTGTTGAGACACTTCTTCAAAAAAGATATTAAGAATAAGATGTGCTGGAAATTATTCTATTTTTGGATTTCTTTTCTCCCCTAAACAAGGCATACAGTATGCTACTACCACAGAATCTACACATATATGTAAAGTACGTATACATAATTTGGTTTTTATAGAATTTGAGAATTCTGTCTTTTGCACACTAAGCTATAATACCAAAAAATTTTTTGATGGGTAAACAAACTTTTGCTAAACGCTATCTCAAAAGAAAATATTTGAAGCAACTGAAAATGCCAGCATATTATCTGTTATGCATTTGAAAAGACAGGCATACTTGATATTTTCTGAGTGAAGGTAAATGTTACGACATTCTCCTCACTGAGATTCTCTAAATGTTGTTTTTCTTCTTGTAGTGCCATTCCAAGCAAGTGCAAAACCTAAGTAAAAATTATCAGTTTTAGTCCTTTTCTTAAAGCATACATATAATTTCTATATATAGTTTGAGTATTTCATTAAAAGACAAAGAAGTTATACAGCAAAATTAAATAAGAACATATTTAAATAGTTCCATAGCTACATTAAACATTAGTGACAACATGTGTTTATAAATTCTTGAAACTTCACCAGACATAAAAGCATTCCACTGCTCATATGTCTTTGTTTGCTGTCCTGCTTATTCACTGTGAACTCTGTGCTTTGGGATAAGTTTCATTAGTTTCTCTTATTTCTCAACTTTCTCCAGCAATTGCATACTATTATTGCAACTCTCTGCACAGAAGCATGATGCTATTTCGTGTGYGTGACCACGTGTGCGTGCATGTATATTTAACCACATACAAAAGTTAATTGACAAAAAATTAAAATTATTAAACCAATTTTCCTTTAACACTCTAGAAACATCTTGAAATAAATAAAAGAGAATGTTGACTTAACCTTTAGGTCAGTAAAAAGCTGCAACCTTGAATATAAAAATTAAAATTACCTATTTGGCCCTAAAATAGTCTGAGTGGCATTTTACAGCTGAAATGCTTAAATTTGGTTGTGTGCTCTGTCATGCTGAATCGACCACTTTCATCATCACAAACGAACTGTCAGGACACTCTAGGTAAAGGCCTTACTGAGTGCCTGGGATTAACAGTGTAGGAAGTCATAAGTACTAAAAATCCCCACCAGAACTGGAACGAAACACTCCAAGATAACCATATAACTCTAAGATCTCCACAGAAAAAATGGTAAAATTTTACTCTTGGAGGGGATTTTGTTTTTTGTTTAAAGTAATGGTCAATTTTTCCCAGCTTATCGCATGGCTAGCAGGCCTCATCAGATGTAGGCCACCTCTCCCAGATGCCTCATGCCAACCTATGCATGGTGCGCCCAAGTTGAGTGTGGTTTGCCCGGGAAAGTCCAACTGAATGGCACCAGTGAACAAAAAGCCCTGTTTCTGAGCAAATACTAGGTCCTTCTTGAATCCTGAGTTTGGAGAACAATATAGAGGCACCCAAACGGCTGAGCATGTTTTAGCTCAAATACAAAATACCTTAAGCTATTCAAGTACTTATTTTAAAGCCTAACATACTTATGTTACTTAAATGTGACTGCATTCTCCAGTTTTTGCTATGATTTATAATACTGATATACTGTTCTTTTTGCAATAAGGTATTTTGTCCGGAATTGCTCTCTTGTTGATTTGCATTTAGCTATAAAAAGTAATATACATTCAACTAGACTGAATGTCAAAAAATTAATATTCAGCTTCACATCTGGGGCTTTATTTCAAAATGTTATTTCAAAAATCTATCAACATTTTCCAAAAGTTTGGTTTTGGAGGCCAAACAACAATCCCTACCAATATGAATAGCCCCTTTGATGGCAGTTTGCCTTTAGCTAACAACTTTTGCACATCCCAGATGACCATCATAGACAACAAAACCTAGAGTAGCTCTCCAGGTTTCTAAAGATCATTATAAATACTGAAGAACAAACAGTTCAGTTCAGCTTTCCAATACTGAAACATTTTCCTGTTAGAAAATTCTTTTCTGTATTTTTATGATTTTTTTCTAAAATGACTTAGCCTACATTGAAAATAAGCAAAGAAATGTCAGAAAAAAGTTACTATGCTTTACAAATTCAACATGCAACAACTCAGATATAACTGGTTCTCTGCCACAATATTCCGCAATTATTTCAACTGATCCAAGCAGAATTCTTCCCTCTTGTGTGCACCTGTTAGAAATTTACCTGTCTTCCATACACTTTTAAAAAATAAATTGCACTGGAGGCAGAGAGGTCTCCCCAGCCTTGTATATCTATCAGAAAACACCACTTACTACTCAAACATATATATTCTGTATATGTTAATATATCAAGTAGGCAATAAATAAATAAAATAAATAAAAAAAATAAACAAATGTTAAAATGCTGAAATACATATTCCTTCTTTAGCACATGCATAATTTCAAATACCGAAACATACCCTTTGCAGCATGGACTCTGACCAGGCATAGCCGTTGTGTTCTACTGCCCACTGCAGTATAGTTCCCATAATGCACAGCATGACATCGGATTGCAGAATATTAACCAGGCTTGCAAAAAGCGGGCAGAAAGGAGGCAGAGCAGGGGGTGGAAGTGCTGAAAGGGAAATTTGTGTTTTTCACATTTGAACATCTCTAAAATTTGCAAGAGCCATATAAAGCACCCAACTTTCAGATCGCTTAAGTCTAACCAAAGACAGCACACAGTTGCTTGATAAATAGTATTACAGATAAGCATGCTGTAACATTCAGCATTACTTGCATTTAACATAAAAGTTGAAGGAACAAGCTACTCATAAGGCTGGTTCCATGACAGATTAGATTTCTGTCTATGACCAGGAAGATAGATGAGAAAATACTACGTTTTCACCAATTTCTGGCTAACCCAAGAACACGATATTAGTCTAAAAGTGTCAGGGCAATATGCAGTTCCACAGGTGTTTCCTTCTTCTCCCATCCTCCCTCAAAGAGGATGTACCTGTATCTTCTCTGTTCTGTTTTTTCAGCTTTCTTTGCGCTTCTTCTGCCTGAAATAGAGGAATTACGCCAATTTTACTCAAAACCTGTACAAATACAAAACTAAAAAATAGCATTTTTACTTTATTACATTGTTACAATTTTTCCCCCTCTTTTCCCTAGTCTTCAATAATAAAAGCAAGTTTCCATGTCCTTTCAATTTGTCTTACATTCTACCTGAAAGTACCTCATACTGCTTGCATCTTCAGAAGCAATCTTTTATCTTAAGCCAGCCTGGGTTCTTTTAAGTGTAAAATCAGGAGCCAAATCTGAGCTAAAACAGTAATTTCCATAAAAGTAAGGGGAAATACAGACTGTTAAAATACTTTCAGTAAAATAAGGCCTAATAAAACTACAAGTTTTACATAGACAAACTCCTGAAGCCTCACTGATTTCAGTAGTTCTGTATAAGGTGCAGCATCCGATGGCACAGAAATCACTGCAAAATCTCACCTAAATTTTGTTAACATTCTCAAATATGTTAACCTTTTCAAAAAAAATGCTGCCTCACAATATTCCTTCACAAAATAAATCTTTAAAAACAGAAAACAAGGAAAATGAAAAACAGAAGGTTAAATTATTAGTTACCTTTGATTGCTCTGCCCTTGAAAAGTGATAGAAATACAGATTGAAGTTCTTGGCACATTCTGGTTTTAGTTCATACAGCCCTCTGCCTGTTAATCCAGGTTTTCTACAAAGAAAAAAATAAATATGTATAACAACAATGTTCAATGGTTATAACCATTTTTATGCTGAAATGTTAAACTAGAACATCTAAAAAGTGTTGCTCAAGAGACAGCCTAGAAATCAAATAAGTAATAGTATTTAGAGTGATGCAGAAGAGCAAAGCCATGGAGAAAACAGTGACCCAGCCCCCTTTTTCTGTTCTCTCGTTTTCACTAATTTAGGTATTCAACTTTTAAGATCGAAATACTAGAATAAAGCAAAACATACTTAAAACAGGCAACTTCTTCAATCACACTTTCCATTCCCGTCTCTCTGTTCTCCTACATTGAGCAAAAAGAAAAGGCAAGATAGTGTTACTATGATTCTTGAATTAAACGTGTTTTAATATCACACAGCACTAGATAAACAAGCAAATTAGATGTAGTATTATTTTATTAATGCTCCAGAGAACTCTAAAACAAGTAACATGAAAATAAATTCAGAAATACCATGTCTTCAAAAGTTTTTTTTTAATTGTGCCATTTTTTAAATTTTTTACTGTTTTTCCTTACCCTAGCAAACTTAGACATAACAGACATTAACAGAAAAAAATTTCTTAGTTTACTCAGTATATATTAGGTATATATTAGTCAATATTTCTGTTTCCTAGACCTTTAAAACTAAATAAATACAGGAGAAGGCTAAAAAGTCAGGTCATTGAAAAATGACAAAACTACCACACAAAAGGTAGCAGGAGAAATCAGTTCAAATATGTAATAGAGCTTCATACACAAGTTACCTTTTAAGTCACATCCCTTTCCTGCAATACACATTCATAGCAGTTAATAGTTCATGGAAAATGTATTTATTTAACTAAGACTGACAATGTAATTAATTTAGAATTCTAGCTTAAAATGTTTTCTTTCATCCAACCCTAAAATATTAAAAAAAAAGCTAGTCTAAGTTTTGACTGTTCAGATTTTGTTTGTTATCCATTTAAAATATTTAGAACAAAGAAAAGAATTCAGAAGATTTTTATTAAAAGTATTACCAATATAGTAGAAGGTTAACTTTTGAATCTCGACTTTCTCCTTGAATCGCGTTAGAAGTTAAATTTTTTTTTCAAACAATGTTTTTGAAGTCATCTTTGCTATCTTGCACAAGTGCTTACAGAGGATTTCACCTCTATGCTTCATTTATATGAAGCATTTATGTCACGTTATGAGCATTTACATTACAAGTCATTATATTGTGCCTAGTATTTTCAAATACTGTTAGGCTTCAAAATAACACAGCTGATATTTTCTGATAGCTCTGGCAACAAACTTCTATCCTTTTACTCAGGGCTTACTGTCAGAATACAGAGACTGCTGGCCAGGTGGCCTGATAAGTAACAGTATTAAAAAGAAAAAGAGCTGAAGAAGCTCTCATGTCTTAGCTCCTACCTCTTTCAGATGTTATTTCCTTCTACAGCTCTTCCCTACCTCTCCCTGACACCTATCATTAATCTGTATCTGTGCTAATCTTACTTTTTGCATAATCATGCTGCTCCCATTCCACATTTAAGGGCATAAACATGTTTAAGACAGAAATTTTCAGCAATCTAATGAAGTTGAAGTCACATTTTTCCCAAGTTACTTACATCTTCGGGTAATGCCTTTACCAATTCACTGTGAGCCATGGGCCTGATGCTCAGCTGATGGATGATCTCTCGCTTGATTTCATCTGTTGCGTTTACCTGTCCTATTCCAGGACTGAATCGTTCTCCTGTGAACAAAATATAACAGTATTTTTGTGAGGGTTTTAAAAAATATTACTTTATTTTCTGTTCTTTTGCAATTTAAAGGAAAAGACTAGAAAACAAATATTTTGGGGGAAATCCCAYGAGTTCACCCACTAGTGTTCAAAAATATCAAATAAAAATATCATCAGTGTTCAAAAATATCACATCTTTTTTCAYGAGCTGGATGACTCTGCAGGACTGATACTTGTTCTTTAAAGGAATAAAAATAGAAAAAAATTCAGCAAGTCTTTCCTTCTAGGAAAGCTGTCTGAACTGCAAGAAACTGGAAATGGAACTGAACTTCAGATGACAATGAAGTATGCTCATTCTACACCATTAAAAAATAAATTAAAAAAAGATTAAATGTATTCTGAACTTACCAACAATCATTATAATGAGGTACAGCATTTCTTCTATAAGCGTGTTATTTTGTTGAACAATATCCTGATTTAAAAACAAAAAAAAACAGAATAAACATTGAGTAAAAAAAAAATATCATTCCATAAGCTGCAAATATTTTTTCTATGTTTCAAAAATATTGTCCTTTTTCATGCTTACACTCCAAAATTAAGCTTTTCTGAAATGCAATCACAATTGCCTTAAAATTTTTGAATAATGAAAAAATTATACATCATCAGTTTCTTACATTTACCATTTCAACATGTAAATGTATTTATGCAAATTTCAAACTGGTCAAACTAAAATAAGGTATAGTTACTTCCGTATTTTTGTGAAGAAATTACACAGAGTTGGTGCAACAGAGTCTGATAAACTTTCAAAAACAAAATAGCAAATTTTCCATTATGGCAGTATAAAAAATACCTTGTTAGTATTTTCTGTGCTAAATCTTTTGCCATAGTCTGGAGTACTAAATATCTGATAAAGTTCAAAGCGACTCAGCATTATCATCAGGAAATGATTTGGATCCATCATAGATACACCTGTCTATTACAAAAGAAAAAACAGTTATTATAAATAGAAAAAAAAAATCTGGTGTTAAAGTATATTTGTACTTCATAGACAACATTCACAGTATATTCCTTATGAAATTCATTCTTCTCCCTCTATCCTGGCCAAAGAGATTTAACTACTTAAGTTTACCCTCTCAGGACTTCAATAATGCAAGTGACAACATATGTTTGAATAAACACAGTCCTTTGCTTTATCAATTTGATGTCCTTTTAAGTGTAAAATACCCATGGTTATTCTTTCTATCCCAAATAAAATCCACTAAAAGTTTTTGTTTTGTTTTGTTTCTGCTAACTCTGTTCCTGCTGCCCCCGCTTCTAGAGGGCATATTAAAATGTGTGTTTAGCACTTAATGTATACCATGTACTGATTTAAAAAACAGATTATAAATTCCAACCCTCAAAACATTAGCAAGACTTTCCAAACTTTCCTGAAAAGAATAATACCGATTTTATAACATAGCCACACACATTCACTTCCATTTCTAAAAAACTAACAATTAATATCCATAACTGGCTAATTTAGATATATTGTTAACTAACAGATAAGATTTTAGTAGCAGTTATTTCCTGTTGATAACAGGACTATCTTTAAGACAGAATAATTTCTCACAAAACTACTTATATCCACATGATGATGTGGATGAACACCACAAATCAGGGACAGATCAAGCCTTAGTGAAATATATCTGAAACCACAAGTAACTCCGGACATACACATTGTGC
Source organism: Apteryx rowi (assembly GCF_003343035.1). NCBI lineage: Eukaryota > Metazoa > Chordata > Aves > Apterygiformes > Apterygidae > Apteryx > Apteryx rowi. The sequence goes on along the minus strand of NW_020449863.1, from coordinate 1,531,763 downwards.
TGGGTAGTGCTAAGTCTAGATAAGATTTGGGGGCCCTCTTGCAAAAAGATTTTGCTGTCTTGGTCAACTACAAACCTTCAGCTGCAAATTTTAGCTTTCATCACTTCAATTTAGATATAATGTGTCAGATCTTCTTGTGTCAGGGCTAAGTTCACTCTCAGTTTTGGGCTTCAGAAGAGATTTTACAACATAGCAAAACTGGCAAACTGCTATATGAGCTTCTACCTGCTATCCAGCATTTTAAAGGTCAATTTTGATGGGAAATGAGAAAGGGAGAAGAGGCAACACACGCACTGAGCCCAATACTGAAGACCTGAAGACCCATATAACTGCCACTATAACATCATCCATTAGTTAAAATATTACATTCTTAAAGATGTAGTATTACACAGCCATTACACAGGAAGTTCTGCATTTTCTGCAGCATGTTTAAAAAAAAAAAAAAAAAGGATTACAACAGTGTCTCCTCTACATAATTTTCCTGCAAGGACACAGATACAATAATGAAGAACAGAAGTTTTTCCATAAAAATTTTGATTTTTTTTTCCTTGCCATTAAAGCGTTTTGATGGAGCTGTATACACATGCACATGAACCCTGAAAATGCTCGATGAAATGCAAATTGGTATATGTGGTTACCTGAAGCATGACTATGTCCTTATCAAACATCTCCCTTCTGCACTTCACATTATGATAGTAATAAATCTGAAAAAAAGCGTAACATTTAATGAATATTATATTTATTCTAAATTTAATTTCATTCTGGAAAAATAAACTCTTGTCATACAGTATTAGTGACTAAAAAGATATATTAAAAGTCTGTAAAATTTATATTGATATGTTTGTATGCAAAAAGCATTTTAATATGGCATAAAACATGCATAGCTGCTGGCTGAGTTGTATTGATCCAATGTTTAGACTGCATACACTTAACAGAAGGAAAAAATCTTGAAGTGTTTTGGGCTAAGTTTTAATATATTTACATGTTTAGTATTTAAGTGTTGGAAATTCATGGGAGAAAGTCCCTGCAGTCAGAGAAATGTTCTTTCTTTGCTGCACAAAATGCTATTCCATTAGTTGAGATTGAATCTTTTAGGAGATGCTGGTTTCAGGAAAACGTTAAGAGCATGTTAGAACCACATTTAATCCAAACTATTCTAGGAGTAAACTCAATAGTAAGATGAAACAGCAGCAACATGACCATCAGTACATGGCACAGAAAAGTAGGAAACGTCGATTCCACAGCAGTTAGGGGAAAAAAAACAGACTGTCAAGTTTCTAGGCAGGACTGGGAACAATCTCCAGTATGCTCTACTTTCCTTGGGTGGTCGGCCACCATTTCTCACCAATGTTACATGAATGAGACAGTAGAGCATGCCTTCCCTCTCCTCCTCAAATTGCAGATCCACAAGCAAATGTCCATTCCTATCTTCTGGGAAAATATCCTAGAGTATCTGGCTGAACATGAGTACTCTATAGTCAATGAAAAGAAAAAGGCTCTTCTAGACCACGGAAGCAGTGAAAGCTAACACAGAGAGTAATTATTTCTCCATCAGAAGTTACACTAAAATTTCAGATTTGGTAAGTATCTATAGTAATATAAACATTGCTATAGTTGTATATAGCATTGCTTTTGCTTTAAAAATGACAACGAAGACATCACCTTGTAGGAACACATTCTTAGGTTGAAAGGCAAGAGTGTCAGAATTTAAGCTGTTCAAACAAACTGATTTCAGCCTCCAAGTGCACATGCACTGCAACTATCTGATGAAGATGGGGACTTGTGGGAGGGAAAGAACAGTTTCGCGATTAAAGCAAGTTAACATCTCACAGAACTAAATCCTATTTCTTTTATAATTTTTGTCTTGCTAAGTAAATCACTTAAGACCATCACCCTGGTGGGTGGCACCAACACTACAGTATCCATTTTATAGATGTTGTGCTCAAAACACCTAAGACCTTATTTGCACAAATGCAGAGAAAATTTGAGTCAGAAGAAGCTGGTCTCCAGAAGCACAAGCTCTCTCTATATACAGATATAAAAAACAAGAAACACTGTTCTATCCCGGTTCTGATACTTCTTTACTGTGTGATTTCAGGACTTTAATTACCTTATAAACAGAAATAGTAATAATATCTTACCTCAGGGGTGCATATTTATATATTTGAGACATATTTTTACAAGAAGGTGATGAATGCATTAMAAAAGAAATACAGATCTAATTCAGCACTTCTTGCCATTGCTGGACAGCGTACAGTAAACAAGGTAAGGGACCTTAACTGCATTATACTTAGAAGCTTCTTTATGAGCAGATCGCTAAGTCCACTGAGCATTGTAGCAGTCCTAAGATGGAAAAAAAAGCAGCTTCCATCTAAGAAATCAAAGATCAGTTTAAAAGCCTAAGTATTCAAATGATGCAAGTGCCTTACTCCCATTGCCCTTCCATAAGGTTTCCACAAATGGATTTTGAAATCAATATTGAAGTTATGTTTTTAAATACAGAAAGGGAAGTTCTTGAGGTCTGAAATCACCATGTAGAAAGTTACCAGCAAACAGTGATTATACAGCTATTAAGTACTTACCTGATTAACAAGAGAGAATCCATTTCTTCTCCACATCCCTGCATGCACTTGAGCGCATAGGACTAGGCATCGCAGAGGATGTTCTATCAACATAGGTGGGCTAAGTTCACTCTGCATTAAATAAAGAGACATAGTATTTTCATATAAATAGAGAAAAGTTAAAGAAAATGGGGTCAAAATGGAGGAGAAGGGAGGATATTATTRTATCATTAAATAATTTTAGGAACATGAAAAAGTAGCAAGTCCAAAACACATATTAAAAAGGTTTGATGAGCTCACTTAACAATCCATCCAATCACTCTGCTAACAAATCTCACGTTTAGCTTTGCTCCACACAAGTACTCTGTATGGACTTAAGTTTATTCCTAAACACATTTAATGTTGTCAATTTAATAACATTGCTATTTTCTCTCTCTTTCATTCAAAGCTTAGTTATTCTTTCAAAAGAAATTTCATCTGCCATTTCTGCTCTATCCTCTTTCTATTTATTTCGCTCTTTTTAACTTCCCCTCAAAGCAGCAGTGTACCAATAGGAACATGCAGGAAGCAAAAAATAACTGGGGAACAAAATTAGAAACTCCAAAGCCAACGAGAAAAAATTAGGTCATGTCAGCAGATACTAAAAACAGTTTCCACTGTGAAAAGAAAAAAGAACGCATGAAGAATAAAATACAAACCTTAAATTTGAGTCTAAATAATATGAGGGCAATACTGATTGCTTAAGGCCTAGCCATGAACATCTATTCATCTTTTAAGAGGTAATTCTACCCACTGCACAAAGATGACTTCTCTAAACAGAATTTGTAGCAGAAAGATAATTTATTTTTAATAATATTGTACTCTTACATAACCAATTTCACTTCCAGCATATTAATTTGTTATATTTAATGAATATGTTTTATCTAATTACATACCAGGGGGAGCAGCTCAGGAAATTTATATGCCACTTCAGTTTTACTCAGCAAAACATGCAAGCCTATATGAATACATAAAACAAATACATATATTATATAGCATACAATATTTTACATAATTTCAATAGGACAAAAAAAGCCATCTAATCTACTATCTGACCATTTTCTAGACATAATCTTCATGAAGACGTTTGCATATTTATCTTGTTGGAGTTAGAGATTTTCTGAAGAGACATCACAAAGTATAAATTTTGAGAATTAAAGTTTCCCCATTGATTCTGTATAATATTTGCAGGACAACAGGTGTCAGGTTTTGGCTTTTTTCTTTTTTTTTTTTTTTTTTTGGCTCATGTCATGTCCCCTCAGAGATAGCCAAGTATCCTTGGTCTATCAGGTCAAGTTACCAATGACAGATGCTCCATCCTTTCCATCAGTCTTTAAGTTTATAAAAATAATAATAGTTCAGGTACTATTATGAGGCCCCTGCAAAATACAATAAAGTTTGTTTTTTAAGCTACAACGCTTCTGCTTGTAGATCGAAAGATTCAAAATTCTTTGCTTCTGAGCTCTTCGATGTTTTACCCAAGAATTAACTTTTTCATTTCATTACCTGTGAATTTATTTTACTGTCAGATGATGTTGATGCCATTTAAACTAAAATTCAATCTTTTTTAAACGCAACTGTTCAACAAGTTAGCCACAATACAAGGGGGGGGAGGGAGGGCGGGGAAATCATTAACTAATTTTCCAGTGACACACTGGTCTGTAATCAGATGTTTGATAGACCTGCTCTCTAACAGAACGTCGATTAGTCTATTCAGTCTGACAGCTATCCATATTTCAAAGGAATCGGTCAACTAGAGATTCTATTTTGTTGGACTTTTTTTTGCATCAGTCAAATGACACAAGAGCAGCAGTAACTGCCTACAGCATCCCCCCACTGACAGTTCCAGAGGCCTGACAATTTCTCCCAGGCCTGAAACCAGAACAGTTTCTCCAAGGCTTAGGAACATTTTGTCTAAAGGCTATCCAACAGCTAGAAAACAGCTAAAATACACTCTATTCAGGCTGTCAACAGCTGGTGTGTGGTTCCTTATGTCCACATAAATTTAAATTACATTTATACAATGTTTTGGTTACCTGAAATATTTCAAACTAGTTCATACCTGCAAGTAAACGAGAAACTGGGAGATGAATGCTAACTTTTTCCTGAGAAACACAGTATCTGATGGTCTCAACTGAATGTCCACACATACTGAGAACAATAGGTTGCTCTCCATCAGTAAAACCACTGTGACACTGCATCAACACAGTCAGGCATTTCTTGTAAGCTTCAATTAACACTTTCTCCTACAAGAAAGATTGTGCTTTATGCAGATTATGAAGAAAAAAGAGCTCTGCAAAAACAACATAGCCATTGTATATACAAAATCTGATGGTTTTGATACAATGTTTTGAGTTTTACCTTTATTAATGGTCTTACAAGATTAAGACAAGGACTCCAACATAAACTGAATCATTAAGGACACAGATCCTGACACTCATCCAGGTACATCTGATTAAACAAAGACTCGCTAACATGTTTCTTTGTAACTGGTACCACAGAACCTTCTGAGCAATGACCGTGTTGTGTCAGTAAAACCTGCAAGCTGACTAAGAGTGACAGATTAAGGCCAGTTTGAATGTTCAGATATTCTATGATCACTTGCTCCATGACAATATTTTACTGTGCTGAAGTTCTGCTGTCCTAAAATTTGAAACACTTATGGTATAGAAACCCAATTTACAACCAGGCAGCACAGGTAGATCCAGGGCCTTGGTCCTCTACTCCTCCTTTGCAAATAATTATAACCTAATAGTGTTTAGACAGACAATCACAACTTCTGGATGTTTGACAGAGTTCTTTCAGCAGTATTTCTTGAAAGGCTTAATCACATTTTTATGAAGTTGTCAATTCAAGCTCTAAAAAAAAGTCTTCAAATACAGAAAAATTTGTACTGGCTCATAAAGGAAGATTTTGGCTGGTGGTGCAATGATGTGTTTTGTTCACTGTTAACATATATTACTGTTTCATCTTTTTTTCACATATTCACATGAAAAAAATAACCTAAAAGGAACTTACATCCAAAGCACACCAGTCCTGCATCATTGAAATAACAAGTGTTAATTTCATTTGCAATGTAAATGCTGCTTCCCATTCTGGTTCCATTTCAATGTGTTGTCCTACTTGACGAGTTATTGGATCCATGCCCTGGAAAGAAAAGAATTGTATATTGCTGAAATGCACCACTGAAACACCCTGACAACATAACATAAATATGGGACAGTGGTTACTTGTTTTTATTCATATAATATTGCTACAATACAAAAAAGAAAATTGAAAACATTCTAAAAGGATTCAGACAGATCTAAAATAACAAGAAAATGAAACAGGAAGTGGAGGAGATAATACTGGGACAAAAAAGGTTTCAGATCTAAAATCTATTATTTTTAACATCTGGGAAAATTTCACCATCATGAGCCAAGTCACAAATTCTTTTTACAAAAACTTTTACATATATACATCACCTTACAAAGCCATTTCACTTTTCAAAAATGTATTTTCTAGGGACATGCTATTAAATGCAGATTAGCACTAAATAAAGACTGAGTACTAGAGTGCCTAATCAGATCTGGGCCTAGTAAGATAATTATGGTGTGATCTGATAATTGCAGTATATTCAAGAGAAGAAACTATCTTAAATAGACTAACAAGAGATAAGTATTGAGAAAAATATTCTACTGACATACCGAAAAATGGGAAAGATTCTCATTATACCTTATGATCACATGGCCATTTGCCTGGGTAAAAGTTGCACTGCTTTTAAAATATTCAACTCTTAAGATAACACGGCGCATAAAGAGGCTGAAAAAAAATCACAGTGAAGGTGTCTACTTGTATGTCAGGAGACTATATATTCCTTAATATGAACAGCAACTCTGCTGTCACTCAGGTAGTATCTTGAGCACTCAGGAAGAATGAACRTTGGTTAATATGGACAAGATTTTGCTCACACAATTAAATGCATCTTTTATGCCTGTACAGCTGCAAAATATGACAGAACTGACACATTTCTGTTTGAACTGATTTTCCTTTTCACTGCCTTCTACAGCAACAAACTGAACTAAAAAAGTTAGGTGAAACATTTTATGCTCAGGCAAACATGACATGATTCCAACAGTTATACCGAATTCAAGTTATCATAAAATGGAAGTTCCATTAAATTTCATCAATTTTTAAATCATGAAAGCTAGTCTCTTGTTTTAAGAGGAAAATGTGTTCTGAAAATTTTGTACTTTACAAATTTACATACCTGCATACATTTGAGTAATTCTAAGAAGGCACCAAAACCCTCCAGAAACTTGTGCCTCAAGTCATCTGACCACTCAGTTGGCTTACTTATCAACACATACCTGAGTACATTAGAAACAAATGCAAGTGTTAATTTCAATTTTTTTTTTTATTGATCAAATTAGCACACTATTAATATACTTACTTGAGATCCAAAATAAGGCTCTGAACACGTCTGAATTTGAAAGCCTGTAGAGCAGTGTAACGTTCAAACTGAAACCTGCCTTGGATGTCACGGTGCCTTAAGTGGTCCATAAAAGTTTTGATGATAGTGGTCATGAGATTTTCTTCTGTTATTAGCATTCGAGCCTATGCCAAAGTACAGTGAAATCTGCTGTAATTAAAAGATACTAGTAACAAGAATAAGTTTCATACTGCACAATGAAATTCATACATGACATTTTACCCAAAGCAGTTACAGTATCAGTATACTCCTCTGTTTTAATTATTAAAAGCCAAACTTCCAAATATTGACTGAAAAAAAATGGAATATAACCAGAAATTATCATAATTCAGATCTCTCCTGTAGAATTTTTCTTTGACACAATAGTTACAGAAGTTCAACTATGGTTAGGCTGCTGCTAACCTACTATCTTATTACTAACTTGTACCTTCCTTTAAGTATCTGTCATTTCTTCTCTTAATAACTTAAGTATGAGCTCTTTATGGCAGGGACAGCTCTTCCGTTTTCTGTTTATAAACTATCAAGCACAGTGGTGAAAAGCCTGAGCCTTCTGAACTCCTAAGAAACTGTACAGTTTGATTTCCACATCAAGATTGTGTAAGGTGACCTATGATTCCTATCAGGGGCTACTACACATATCCATGCGCTGCAGGAAACAAGTCAGCAGGCATTGCAAAGGCAGACGTTGCCAGATTGTCTCCCATGCCCAGCCTAACCCAGCCCAACCCTGCAACACAACAGGGGGCACTGAGGAAATTCCTGCCATCTCCTACTTATGAGCTCTTCCAGAACTCCTCCTTTCTGTTGGATCTCCAAGGTAAACAGGATGAGTCTTGTGGCTCTCAGCTCCCATGAAGATTTTATTACATGGCTGGTAGATTCAAGACTGGCCACCTTGATGTAGCACAATGATACTGTGGTTGTTGACTACAGCTTCTGGATTCTGCAGTTGCTAATGATACTCCAGACTGAGTTTCTGAAATGCTCGGGGGGGGGGAGAAGGAATCTAATGGTTAACATCAAAACAAAACAAAACACCACCAACACAATCACCCATCTTCCTCCAAACCAAACCACCTCTGTTGCTTGACAGCTAACTCTGAAATCATTTAAATCATTTTCAAAATGTTATTGGGGGTGGGGAGGAAGATATTTATATTCTTCAACTTATCAAGAAGTTTAAAATAATTTCAAAAGCCCATAAAAAAGGGAACAAAAGTGCTGCTATATAAATACTACAATCATTCTGAAACTCCTGAAAAAGGCCCATTATCTGTATTATTACACAGCTGTCTAGCAGATTTGTAATAATGCAAATCTAGAAAATAGCACCATCTAGAAAAAACCACTTTGCTCACTACCTTAACTGCCATGTTATTACTGAATTTTGGATCTCAGTTTCGGAAAGATTCAAAAAGCACTCATTTTAGAAACAATTCTGACTATGAAAATCAGATTTTCATTTCCAGTACAGCTCCAAAAATTAATTTGGGTAGTTTGTACTACAAGGTAAGAGACTTATTTGGAGACTGGAACAAAAAGGGAGGTTTCTCAAGCAAGCATAAACTAGTGAAAGACCAGCAGAGTTAGTCAACTGGGAACACAACCTGAAGCCCTGAAACAAAAATTAAGTGGAAGCATGAAAGGAGGCTGGTCTGAGTCTAGAAGTACCACAGGAAGTAAGTAATATCATAAAACAACTCTTGCTTGCACTTGGATTGGTTAGAAAACTAAGATAAACACAGTAGATCGTTTATAAAACTGCACCAGGATGGCATGCTCTGCAACTGCAGTACGTAAATCATAATGTAAATTTCTACAAACAGTAACTGTGACCTGGTACTATCAGAAATTAAAGCATTATGCGTGCACCTATACATTTAATATCTTTTAAAAAATAAAATAAAATAAAATAAAGAAACAAAAAATACTCAAACCACTCTAGGAAGTCAGATTCAAAACTTCACGAAGCTCATGTAAACCCATAGCAATATCTGTAAACAGTCTGACTACTTTGCAGCAGCAGTGTCCTGCATTTTCATTGTAATAATGTTAGATAAATACACTGTCTGGGTTCAATAGCCTCATGTGGCTTTTAACAAATAAAGATTTCCTTTTTTTTTTTTTTTTTTTTGGTCTTTTAGTACTTACAAGAGAAGGCACTGTGAATATCTGTATCGAGAGGTCAGCAATTGAAAACTCTCTGTCGTGGTCATCTTTCATAAAATCACTCTGCAATCGCTCATAGTTCTATTAAGAAGGAGGCAAAAAAAGGCAAGGAGTGCCAACTATCAGTTTTTAAAAGAAAGACAGGTACTACTCACCAGAGTAGGTACAGTGAAGAGTTGGACAGACAGAGCAGCCACCGATACTGCCCGTTCGTGATCATCCTCCATATAATCTCTCTGCAACTGCCGGTAATTCTAAACAACAAGGGGAAATTCACCTCTAATCCACACTGACCTGATTTTTTTTATTTAAACGTGTGCTCTGGGAAACTAATGTTATGATAAAGGGACAAATAGCTCTGATTATTATCAAAATATCTTGTACAAAGAACATGACAACTTTTCAGCTCAGGCATGAGATCGACTCACTCTGATTTTCACAGTAAAGGATAGTATTTTACTTGCTACTTAAAAAAAGTTATTTTTCTTCAGCAGTGAGTACAGTTTTGCAGTGCTGATTTAAAGCATTTCAGGTACTAGTTACTGCAGAAATGCTAATCAGCATAACTGCATTTCAAATACTGCTCCCGAGCAGTGCTGTAACAGCTTACACCTCAACAATGTGGAACGATCAGCTCTCAGGAAGTGATAGCCTACAATATTAACTGTGAAGACAACATCTGAACTGCCTTAATTCTGGGGAACTTGTAAAGCTCATTTTCTTCCTAAGAGGTGTGAAGTCATGATAACCAAGGTTTTTGAAGACAGAAATAAAACAGTCAGCATTTCTTTTCAACTTCTCACACACACACCTCCACCCCCCCCCCCAAAAAAAAATACTGGATAACCGCTCCCTTGAAGTTCCGTACGCTAGCTAAACTCTCTTGGACAGACCGTTTAAGCATTCAATGTCTCTTTGTAAGAAAAATACTTACTCTTGCAAAGCGGATGGCAAAAAGTTTCTTGTATTTCAAATCCATAAGCAGACTGCTCATAAATAACTGATGATAAACATTTCTAGCACCTATCAATAAAAATGAAATATTATGAACGACTACTTTGTCAAAACATCATGGAAACACTTATAAATGCGAACTCTTAGAGCATGAATGAAGTCTGCATTTCAGAGCAGAAAGCTGCTTTGATTTCTGGCAGGCGGTAATAAAAGATGAAGAAGAATACCTAAAACAAAGAGAATTCTTTAAGTAGCTTTATTTATTATGCCTGCATCAGTTAACAGTCAGCTGTTGAAAACCTCCAAATACAAGGCAAGTCTGGTAAACGAGAACTCTACTCCCAGAATAAACAGAGGATTGGGACAGCCCAGAAAAAAGGAGCTGTTATGGAATGTCCTGGAAACTGCAACAAATTGTTAATTGTGAACAATGTCACCAAAATAATCAGTTTAGCTACCGAATTTAGTTTCGGCTACTGAATTTGTAGCCTGGCTACAGGTTTTCTGCATCCAGAAAATATTATCAGTGCAAATCAGAATTGACTGTTTGTAGCTTGGAAATACACGCATGTTTGCATCATTTTTTCTGTCGGTCACTTGGAAGTCAAAAGCCATTACACTATTTGCTTAATACAGAGCAACTATGGAATACAGAAAAGGTAGAAAAATGCTAAAGTAGAAATGCAAAAGTTTAAAGTTACTCCTTGTTTACATTAAAGATATTACACTAACAAAGCCTGTACTAAAAACGYAGTAGTTGTCCATAAAAGTAGTTCCTTTCAGATCACCAAATTGGCAGACAAAAGGGGGAAAAAAAAAGTTCCGAGAGCCAGGAATACATTCACATAAAATAAAAGGGATCAGAAAAACAAAACCTAGAGGAATCATTCTTTCCATGCTACGCTCACATTCCACCCTACTTCTTCCTTCTTTTATTGCTGCTCCAAGGGGCTCCCAAGATTGACCATGAAGAGGGATTACTACTCTCAAGGATATCTGTACTTCAGAACTGAAGAACAACAAAAGATACTGGAAAAACACACACAMAAAAAAATCTTCAAAATACTACATTCTCACTTCAATAAGGAAAGGTCAGTTATGTTGTATCATTCTCTGCCTTTGCCTTGTGCTTCTCTGTTGTTTTTCTTACACCTGGCTTTAAATGCCCTTTTAGGATATCAATACAGACATAGACTCCACGATAGCACAGAAACGAATTACTTTCACTTCCTCAAAAATTACAACTTTCTGGCCCATCCCACTACATCAATGGGGCTTTAAAGATTTTAACAACTCTAAAATAACAGAACGCACATGTTCCCAGATCAGCAGGAACACCTCATGAACACAAACACATCTCTGCCCTATCCATAAGAGAGGACGAGAACAAGCACGCAAGAGAGAGCGCGAGCACGTGAGAGCAAGAGAGAGCGAGAGAGTGCGAGTGCGCGCGGGAGAAGTGCATGAACAAACCAGAGAGCACACACGCGAGAGAGAGCGTGCGCACGGGCGCGCAAGAGAGCACGTGCACGCAGGCACAAGAGAGCACGAGATGAGGCATTTTAGTAGACATGATCTAGATACCGAGATCTTGTAAAGCAAGCACTCTACTGTTCACCCAATTTTTCTTAAACTGGTACTTTCATCTGCATATCAAATTAGGCCCAATTTTCAGGCTACTTTGAAATATTGTATCTAAAAAAGCTCCAAACAGTGTCCTTATGTTTTTGTCCTCATTATATTTTGAAATGCATGGTGAAGGGACAAATTATAATAAAACAGGCAATTGCATCTGCAATTTACCACAGTAAAAGCGATCAAACATTAACAGATACAGTAAATGAAAACTACCATGCATAATATCCTTTAGTATTTCCCTGAAGTCTGAGAAAACTTACCTTTCCACAGTTTAGAATCACACAGCATCAGCTTATCCACAAGAGAAGAATTTTCACCATCTGGTCCTTCCTGTAAACCAACCTGACACAATATTCGACGAAGGCCATCTTAAAAAAAAGAAATAATGAAACAATTTTAAAGTTAATTATAACTTAAACACAAAATTAATACAATATTTTGACATACTGCAAGTTTTCATAGCACACAATATGCACATCCACRAAACTTTATTTTAGTTCACCAACCAAAAAACAATTTTTTTTTTAAATTTTTGAATCACCTCTCATAAGAACAGGAGCAGTAACATAACAATAAACTAGCTCAGGGAGGGAAAAATCATCAAAAAGTGCATACAAGATAGAGACAGAGGACTTTCCTTATTAGATACGAGGGGAGTTTTGTTTGTTTTAAGTCAAGAGATTCCTAATCTGTAGATACCTGCTATCTGGAATTTCATGAGTACACTCAGTTTCTTATGAATAACTTCACTGTAATTGAAAGACATAGACCAAAACTGAAAATTCCTCGTGTTCAGCACTGGCTCCTTAACCCATGTTTTGGCAACCAGATAGCTGTTTTTCCAGAAAGCCTACATACTTACAAGTCCCACCAAAACTGATGAGTATTACATAGGTTCACAATACTTTTCAGATATTTCGAAGATAGCCACACTGTATGTATGGTTCATGTTAAAAAAATGAGTCAGTTTAATGAATGAAGGGCACTACACAAAGGCTAGACAAGGCCTGTTAGCAAACATTTCAGATTTGTGAATTGTTACACAGTACACTTTGTCACGGGAAGCTATTGCAAAGAAGTCAAAGTAATCGGCAAAAATCATGCAGTATCAAGTTTGAGAAGTTTCAAAAGCTTGAAATGGGAGAGCTCTGCTGCTTGTCACACACGTGTATAAACATCTTCCACTTATGCAGAAGCAAGTATTCCTTGGTTGAACATGTTATTAATAGAAAGTTTGATGAGCATTAGGAAACCTCCTAATCCGATCATTTTACTCATAACTCCTTCCTCTATTTGCGTACAAAATCCTGAACATCGTAACAAACGACTGAACGACATAAAATACAAATGCTTTTTCATACCTCTGTTTCAAAGGAATCCATAAACCCTTTTCCTGTATCTGACTGACTAGTAAAACAAATATATTCAGCATTTAACAAGCTTTTGTTAATTGTATTTGAATTTATCAATACACTAAGCATTTTATTAGTTAGAACCACAATTTTTCCCTTTAAACCATCAATAGAAAAAGGAACTGTTGAGGATTAAAGCCTGAAAATTCAATAGTCTTTTATGGGACAAAGATAGAAAGGATATTTACCAATGAGACTCATGATTCTCTTGACACATACAGTTTACTTGAGTAAAGATTAGGTTCTAGTTTTCCTCTTCTACAATTCTTTTTTTTTTTTTTTTTGGCGGGGGGAACCAAAAGCCCATACAGTGCAGCTCACAGCCTGCTCAAGATGCACCAACTTAATGACATTTCCAACCAAAACACTGACATGCTCCATTCTTATAGAAGAAGAGGTGTTCTTCCCAGGCTACTGTGCACATTTCTAACTTTTAAAAACCATAGTTCACAGTCCCAGTCTTCCAATAAGAAGGAACTTGGTACATATGATAAATGACATTATTTTCAAAGGGATACATCTTTGGGATAAGGTTTTCTGCTCTGACACTTCATTTCTAGGTTGCTGGGAGTTTTAAATCATTGCAACCACTTTTCCAACACTCCCGCTATTCAATAGTCCAAACCACAACTATATCCATCTTCTCCATTAACGTAACCAGAGGATTTCATTAGAAACAAAAATTCAAAGATTCTTGCGTTTGAGAAGCCAGCATAAAAACCTGTCTCAAACTACCTGAAGAAATAACGCTGAAGTCAACTTTATAAGTCACGAGTGTCTAATATACCAAGGCATAATCACTAGTTGGCAGCTCTTAATGATATCCAAGGCAGCAAAGGAGAAAAGCAACTATAAACAGACTGAGTTGACACTATAAATCACAGTGACAGACCCATTAAAAAAAAAAGTTCAAAAGCCTAAACAGTAGAACCCATAGGGCCATCTTCTCCTCAACTACTGAAAAACACTTGATATTTTGCTGCTAGAACCACAAATATTTTATACCTTGTATTAAGCTTATGGAACAACAAAGAATCTTATGAAAAATACCGAACAACAATTTTTGCTCAAAGATAGCAAATGAAAATGTTGTTGTGCTTTCTTAAAAGTGCTGTTGGTTTACTAATATAAGAAATAATTATACACCACGCTCTTTTTTTTAAAGTTACATTTCCCCTGTTTAGAGTCCTATCAAAAGAAAAGTGTATAATTCACCACATGCGGCAATTCTTAGTTTGTACTTACTAACTGCTATTATTTTTAAAACTCTATGTATTTTTCTAAATGAAAGAAATAATAAATTTTATTATTTGCACAGTGCAGAWAAGCCTACCTCTGCAACAAAGCACAACACAGACACGCTTATATTAACAATATGTCCAACCTAGCCTTGGACCTGTCAGTAACATATATTCACTAACATAAGTACACTACTTACAAGCATTAACCATTCTCTCTGCACACCACTTTGCCAACTCTACCTAAGAGGAGGAGGTGGCTGCAGCTTGGACAGTTCTGCACTGCATGGTGCAATGCTATATATTCTGTGAAATCCTACAGCAATCCTTTTGCCTTGCAGAGTTACCCTACCACGCCATTCAACAAATGGTGAACAGCTCCTTTTTCACAAAGGACCAGTATTTGCTAGCAAGAATGTCATAGTCAAGCTTGTGATAAAAATGCTGTAGTAAGGTTTTCCCTTTATTCACTGTCAAGAGTTTGGCATCCATTTCACAGCATCATTTCTCCTACCTGCGTGTCTAAACAAAAGACCTGTTCACATGTGCATATCCCTCTGGCCAGGAAAATTTAGGCAGTACATTTTCCTTACCTCATCTTCCAGAAGAATGGATAACAGACTGCTTAAAAACAGCCTGGATATTTGTTACCATTTGTTAAAAAGCTAAGAGAAACCAATTTTTTCCAGAAGCGCATTTCACAAAGTCAGACTTCAAAGTATATTGCAAGACCGCATCCCAAGGTGCACAAGGCAATTAAAATAGTTGGGCTCATAGATCACAGACAAACACATAAGCATAGTGCTTACCATCAAACACTATTTTTGGCCCCTCTGAATCATAAAGGAAATTGAATTTAATGAAGTGAACTCTACAGAATTTTGGAAACATCACACACGCATCAAACTATGAATTCAGTGCTTTCATTAGCACGTTCAAATCACTTTTTCGCAGTTGTAATTAGGTGCTGAAAAATCATTGACTTAAGTAGCAGGCACAAACAACATGGCACAAAACTGTGCTCAAAAAAAAATGAGAAAGACAGTACCTGGCTACAAGTCACATCAAAAGAAAAACTTACCTCAGAAACTAAATATCCTCATGTCTCTCCTTTATGCTCATATATATTAAATTAATATATAGCAACACTGGCAAATAGTTGAACAAACTGCTACCATAACTTTTTGAAAAGTTTGAAAATTAACTTATACAAATATAAACTACTTAGCTTTCAAAAATAATCTGATAAAGACCCTGTGCCTGACACCCTGGCTAGTTTTTCAACTATCAGTCCAATAAAATATATAATCTCTGAACAAATGTTGTACCTTCACAGAAGAATGTATATACAGTGTTACAGGTGACCCTGCTCCACTAATAATTCTTGGTAACATTTACAGATGCATAGTACACATTGTATCTACACTTCTGCATAGTGGCAAGAGTTTGACACACTTTCCTTTTATTTCCCCTCATGCTCCACATCTTTACAACTTTATGATTTGTAAGGACAAAGGAGGAACCAAACCAAAACTAACATGGAGCCTTTCCATAAAAATGATTCTGCACATTGATTCCTTTGAAGAAGTCCCTTTCTAAATATCAATTAACACTTCATTAGCTTTATATTTATCCAAAAGCCCTAACCTCCTTGGGTTTTYTCTGTTGTTCCACYTACACTGCAGCAAATCTGAAGCAATCACTTTCAACACCATTCTTCAACTAACTTTGAATAATTTTGTTTTATCTAAGCAGCTTACTGCATTCACTTGAAAAGGACTAAGGACTGAGAACTATCTTGTTGGCCTACAGCATTTGACAGCAATTCTCAGATAGATTCAGTTCAACATCAGCTAAACAAAAAGCAGCATCTGAGCACAGAAAGCAAGACTGGTACCACTTTCAAATGGAACTTAGAGCAGCACTCCACAACCAGAAAACAATGAAGTCTGACAAGATATGAATAGCTTAGCCTTATGCATATTACATATCTGAAATAAGTAGACCGTACTGCTTCAAGTCAGCTTGCCTCACAGTTGTTCTCTAGCTTATCTTGGAAAAGTTCAAGTTTGCCTACCTGAATACCCAATAATACTGCTAAGCCAAGTTAGGAGCTTCAGACCAAAGCTCTGGTGGGCAACAATAGATGAATGCATAACCTGAACCTTCAGTGGCTTTGTCTGACGACTGGTATTTCTCTTAAAAAGAAAAGGAAAAAGGCGTTAATGTTTATGTAAGTGAGGGCTAGCACACATTACTGTGCAGAAACACAACATTCTTGTGATTAATCTAAATAATTTATAATATTAATACGTACTCATTCTAATTACAAATATCACCACTGAGGGGAAAACAAAAACAAAAAAGTCTTAATTTTGTTTACCCTATCAATGTTTTGAAGGACATTACTAGTCAATATCAACATATTTATGCCAATCCATTTCCCACCCTCATCTTCTTATCAACGTACACACACATCTGCTGCGTCTTACTAATAAGCAGCCTCATGCACAGCCTAAGACAACTGTGCACGTTTGCTCCTCACAACATGATACACAAGTGACACAGCTGTCCACCAAGGAAAGACTGGTCATCCATAGGGTGTTTCCAAAAATAAAAAATAAACAGAGTTAAAACAAGAAAGAAAATTGAAGATGGAAGATAATTGAAATGGAAGAATTTTGTAATAGTAAATATTAAGAATACACATAATGGAACAAAAATTATTTTTAGTTTCACACTTGGATTCTATCAGTTCCTATTTCAATGCTTGTGGCTGTCATAAAATGGCAAACAATTTTATATTATAGGGAAAAAGAAACAAAATAGTTTAATTTCATTGATCTGAACTGACATGCAATTGTAGAAGCTTACATTTGAAGCTCCTGATCAAAGTCTGAGACTTCTGAATTAATGAGACATGGCAAGCTATATTTTTAAAGAGTTCATCAGGATTTCACTGGAAAAGGTTTAGAGAAGCAATGTTATAATCTGGACTCTGATTTACAATTATTATTTTTTCAGATAAATTACCAAAATATTCTTTTAACACATCCAAAAACCAGAGACCATAGATACTTCTCTATCGAAGACATGAAGAGCAATATGAAAATCTTAACATCCTTTTGAACTGCAGTTTTATACAGAAATATTCATTTTTTCTAAAAATTTCCTAAATGCTGAAGTGAGAGACATTAATTTCTAAGGATGGAGACAAATCATGCAATTTTGATTCTGATCTGTATTTGTTAACAAAAATATGGCAAAGGACAATTCCATTATTACATTATCACAGAGTATTAGAAGAAGCTCTTAAGAACACATGAAGTAACAAAGAAATATTTGATTTCACACAGCCATCCTCCAAAAAAAGAAACTAGGAAAGAAAGATATCTGCATTTACGTATAAGTATTTGTAGATATGAAGATTTTATAGAAAATGATAAAATCATATCCAACTGACAAATAAACAATGAAGACTGCACAGAAAAAATTGCCTAGGAACTTTTTTTTCCTTCAGAAATTATTTTGGGGGCAAATTAGACCATAGGTGATTAAAAAAAGAAGAAAAAAAACCAGCATAGACCAGTATTTTATTAGCTATCCCATGTCTATTGTAAATATTATTAATCTCCAACATTTTTTATTATTATAGTATAAAGAGTCAAGACTAATAAAATCAAAAAAACATGTTGTAAAACCTTTTCTGTTTAGATGAGACAAATAAGAAGTATTACTTACCACTATTACAGATTTTGCTTGATCGCAGTACTGAAAGTCTCCATATCGAACAGATCTACGTCCCTTTACATTTGTAAAGAAGTAATATTACCACCAGTTTCAAAACAAGCAGTTCAAATACTATGTTTTACATTGTCATAAAAGATAAGGTAAAAGTTTTAGATGCAAGCTAACCTTGTTTGTATGCCATTTTTATTTTTAGAAGTACTATATATAGCTATATACCTGGCTTTCCAAAAAGCAACTTCTATACTTTAAAAGAAAATTATGCTACATACCTATTTACTTGTTATACTAAATTTTCTATGTATAATTTTTTTAATGAGATGCAACTATCTTTAACTTTACTGAAACTAATGATCAACACATTAGTACAAATAAGTTTTTAGTATTATAAATAAGATATTTCATAGATGACAATACCTTTTTAAAAGTAGACATTAAAGCCAACTGGGCCTCTTAACTGACATAAATAAGCACATAGTTTGTTTCAAAATTGGAAGGTTTACACATTCTATGTCTTTCTATATTGTCAATACATATGCTAAAGTACAGATAGTTATTTAATTTATGCTGTACTATAGACAGAATAGCTTCCTCAAATCTCAGGTCTAGTCTGATGCCAAAACATAATTTCAGGCATTATCTTCTCATTTCTTTTCAATAAATAAATACAGTTAGAAGTAGGGGAGGGATCAACCGTAAAGAAGTACCCCCAAATCTCCAAAGTGCAACCTACTACGCAGAGCATGTGATCAAGTCAGCAGATAATCAGGGAACAGAAGGAAAACTTAAATATTTACTGATATCACAGAAACAAACTAGCAATTGTACAAAAAATGTAATGTAGTGCTAAGTAATATAAAGCATTCTTATTTCCTTTTCCACTTACTTTCTTCAAGTTTAACTGTTTTAACATTCTAAAATGATGGTCTTATTCCGTTTTGGAAAATCTCAAAAAAAATTAACCACAAGCAAACAAGACATTAAAGGACATTCAGTTTCAGAGCAGCTGCTTGCAGGCTCACACACAAATAACAAAATGTAGTTGTGCCTTGAAAGTTGCCCAGAAGAAAAGCCGCCACCTCTTAAAAATACACACAAGCCAGAAGACAAATAGAGCTGGCAGAGTTATTTTGATATGAACATACTAATTAAAACTATATTCAGCCTGTAGTAGTTTTGCACTTAATGTTCTTTCTAGATGTTGTAAGAAATGCTTTACCTCTTCCTGCCACCGTTTAACAATTATAGGGGAAAAAAAAAACTAGATTAGAAACCACAAAACAAAAAGTTCCATGAGCACTGGAATGAAAGCAGCTGATTATGGATTTTGCCCCTCACAGTTGTCTGGTATCACTGTCTGAGAAGCTCTTCCCATGCTTGGAGCACGTACAGGGGCTCTTCCAGTGTAAACTCTTGGGCATATAGTAAGGGATGAGCTAAAGCTGCTGTCTGTCCTTGACTGAAAGAAGGAGGCAGGAGAGATACCCTCTCATCTACACTCACTGGAGTACAACTGCATTGAAACGTACACTCAATATTAACTCTGGTCTGAATGGGCCAATGAATTAAGATATTTTAGGGTGGCCTGACACACAGGGCCTAATCACATAAACCATACTCTTTGGGAAACCAGACTAAAGTAAGTGTAGTCATAAAATAAACATTAGGGTAAGTATAATTAAAAGTTCTAACAAGGAATTTACTTACATCTCTATCTACTGTTGTTGCAAAGCCAATAGCTTCTTTCTGTGTGCAGTTGACAGCTTTCTGAAGAGTATATATAACTTGTTCATAGGTATGGACTTCATCATTAAAAAGCATGCAGTAATAAGTGTCACTCTTCTCACTTCAAAGCAAGCATGGAATTTACATAATTCAAAGTAATATCAATGAAAAGATACTTCTAGTGTAACAAAGCTTCCCACCAAGCAGAGTACCCAAGTCTAGGCTGCCCTTGCTGTACTGAAACATATCTCAAGGATTTTATTTGAAAAGGACTTACCACACCCCCTAATTTCTATAGGAATATGCAGCATTTTCCTTGCAAAATTAAATCCAAAACGAGCAAATCTTATGGCAATAGTCTAATAGTTTAGTCTGAGTATTACTCTTGAACATTTGCCAATTCTGAATTGCTAGTTTCCTACTAAGGAAAACAGATTTCCTTCCAGCGTAGTTTTATTCGATGTTTCCCATAACCTCTGAGACGTTCTACTGATCTAGTATTATTTTGCTACATTTGTTTCCCCAATCCTACATAAAGGTCCCTATTAAACAACAAAAACTTGAATGTCTCAAAAAAAAAAMMCAAAAAACAAAAACCCACCCCATGAGCCTTGAAACCACTTTTTAAATTTGAATAGATTTCAATGCAATTTTCAATGCAATCTTTTGACTCCCATTATTTATTTACATAGTATTCTTCCTCACACAACACAAAGTCACTAGCAGTACATCACAAATGCACCCATATTAACTATGCTGCGCTACAATACACTTCAATCTTCTGTTTCAGAATTTCTAATAAATGGATTACTAAAAAGTGTAAGATATTTTAACAATCATAATTTCAATAATTTTGATTGGTTGTAAGAAATTGACCCTTCACTTGTTTTAGGCTATTGCATTTTATTAACACTTCCTTTTCAATATTAAGAAAATGAGGGTATCACAGAGACGCAGTTTCACCACTACAAAGAGAAACGGGCTGTAAAAAACACAAGATATGGGAAAAACAAATACATTAAAAATGATTTTAGACTTGTCTAGAACATACTCCCAATGGTATTTTAGGAAAGACAGAAGATATGCTTAAAATAAGAATTTACACTTTCTATTGTAAATACCTACAAGTCTTTAAAAGGCAGAATACAAATGTTATACTTACATGATCTCTAGACCAGGCAATTCATTTTCTTTTTCCCATGTTAGTATATCTACTGCATATTTAAAAGTGATAGCAAAAATATTATAAGCTCTTGCTACCATATCTTCTGATAAGTGCACAAGGGGATCCTGAAAAATATATAGCAGTTGAGAAATGAAATGGCACTCAGAATGGAAATTTTGTCAAATCTACACCTCCTTTTGTCAAAGATTATATAAGCATCTTTGATGATGTCTGTCTTTAAATAATTTTATATTCGATAGGACAGGATAGGATCAACGATCATCTTATTTTCTTTTTCCAGTTCTTCAGTGACAAACATCAAGGATAGAATCTAGCATTCAAAACCCAAACATTAACTTCCCTCTGATCACTCAAATTTTCAAACACCTTCACGTTTTCACTTCCATGGTTCCCACTTCCACACACCTTCTAAGAGATTTTGCTTTCAAAACTCATTTGTACTAAAACCTGCTTTTTCCATGTCTTCAAAAACATAATTTGAAATCACTGTATCTTTTATTCCACTTACCAGTACTATTATACAGCAGAATACAAGAAAATATGCATCTATTGCCCTGTTTTATACTTCGCACAAACTTAGGGGCAGGAGTTCTATCTGACCTTGTACAACACCTACCTCATTGAGATAATGATTTATGATGGAAGTCCCTGGGTGCTGTGATATATAAATCATTAAATGCAGACAGGTATTTCATAATAATCTGCCCATGCCTCAGTCTTGTTCACAGACAACTGTTCCCCTTTTGTATGGGGAGCACATGTCCCCTTACACTTATTTTGCGCCTTCCAGAATGCCCTCCGTTTGATATCTAAAGCACCCACTAAGAAAAATCATGCTTCTCTCCCTGCTGGAACATAATGGCTACTGCCATTTCTCTTTTTTTGCTTTATTTAAAATGTATTTCAGGTATGCAGAGCCATCACTAAAAATCAGCTCATTTGACCCCCCCCCCAAAAAAAAAAAAAAAGATTGAGACATAATATCTCAATTGTTATTACCTCTTCTTCTGCAGTCTCTGAAATGCTGATTTCATGCTTTTTACAGTAAGGACCTTCTTTCCAAGCTTCCGTATCACCACAGTCACAGAACCCTCCTCCACCTGATGTCGTCATCTATAGTTATTTAGAAACAAAACAGTTTATGTGAATATGCCTAAAAATGTATGTTAACCTATGAGTAGCCATAGCTAAACTATAAAAGCACAATCACAAGTTTAACACCCAATACCTTTATCCACTATCCTGTTAAAAAAAAAAAACATATGCAGTAAAACCATGTCTCTATTTCTATGACAGCTGAAGTTTTACCTACTTCAATCTGCCTAAGCAAAAAAAAAAAAAAAAGCTTCAAATATCCCCATTCTGCCCCACCCCAAGGCTATATAGAATTAATATAATGTGCAACACTACAACACATTAGTCACACGTAACATTTACAYGTAGTAACATTTTCTGAATTCATTACTTTTAGTGCTATCTTTTCTATATCAGATTCTCATATTTTAAATTAGAACAAAGATGAAYCATTTCATAGAGCAGTATTGTATAGTGAGGAAAAGATGTGTTGTTTATAAGAACAGGAGTTTACAGACAAAACTTACAGATTTTTCACATTATCGGTTTTAGTAAACACAGAAAAAAGTATCTGCACACTGCAATGATATATTTACACTGTGTCAATAAAATTTGATTTTAAAGCTAAGAACACCTGAAAGCAATAAATGTACTAACATTTTATTTGAACCACAACTATTAACTGATTCATAGAAGGGTTGTTTTTTTCACCTACTTTTGGCAAACAGGGACATATCATCCTACTATATCAACAAAATTAGATGGATTAGATGGGCATTTGAGAGAACATTTTCTCATACTTTTGAATGTCACCTAGTCCTGTTAATTCATAAGCTTGAAAACTAAAAACCTCCAAGAAGTATGCTGATATCAGTAAATTATGGCAGGGAATTCAGAGAAGACAGATGGGGGGTTGCACTGGGTTTCTTGGGGCCTTTTTTTTTTTAAATACTAATGCTTAGCGTAACTTATGCAGTGATTTGAGTTATATTAACAGCAGTGCAATAAAGTATTGTCAAAAAAACAGACTTATGGAAAGCCTGTACTGGTTATTTCTATTTATCTTCTTGGCTTATAAGTACATCAAGGTCCTCTCATTTTTGTCTATACTACTGATAATCTACACTACTGTTAGCAGTACAGACTACTCAAATAAACGACATCTAAAGTTGTAGTTTACTATTTTAACTTCTCTCTCACATTTATGAAAAAAATTCCCATTACTGTACAGAAGTTAATAACAATGAAGATGTTTAAAGGAAGTTTTAAATATAAGTAGTTTCTTAAAGGTTATTCTATAACTTTTAAAAATAGTTAAATAGTTGAAATTATGTTTACATTCTTAAATTATAAACATGGAGTTTTATGTACATATAAAATTACTAATGACTACATTGTAGGTTCCGATCATATTACTAACCCTGTATCGATGCTCTTTATGAATACTTCCAAGAAAGCACTCCATGCATAACACACAAGTTGGGTCAACTGCACAGTCTCTGAAAACAGCAGGAAAAAAATATATATATTAAAACAAATAGTTTCACCTTTAATTACATATTTTACAACAGGTAATTTTCAAATATCCCCAATATGAGCTTTCTGACTAATGTACATATTATTCTGAAAGATGAAAGGGCCAGTTTCCAGGAAGAAGGGAGTCCTGAAATTAAGGAAAGAAAATTCTGTTCTCAGTACAGGGGAAGCCATAAAAAATTGCTTGGGTAACATATTGTGAGACAGGTATATAAGCAAAGAAATAGCTGAATTACAGAAAACAGTACAGACAAATTAAAAGAACTTGCTTGAGTTTATACTGTTAAGTACAGAGTACAAGCATTGCCAAATCTTAACTAATCAGAATACATATTTTCACTGAACATTGGAAAAAAGATGGCATGCAACGTATTACATCAACCCTCTGCTTCTAAGTTTAGCCCTACAGGCTCTCTGAAGAGAGAACAAGATTTCCTCAACGAGAAGACCAGAAACTGTAAGAAGGTCCTGTCTACAAGCACTGCCGTACTAGATAGAAGTAGCAAAAGGGGCTGAAAGAATGAATGACAATTATGCATTACATTTAGCTGCCTCCCCAAGAAATACTGAAAAAACATGAACTTCTGTAAGACAACTGACTCTAAGGCACCTCAAGATTGAGGGAGACAGGTTTTGCTATGTAAACATAACTAGGAAGACAATGAATGTCTAACAACAATTGTTATTAAAGCAAGAATTCACATCAACAACTTATTTAATTCAAAGGAAAACACCACGGAACCTAGGAAATGTTATTATTATCAAGAATGCTCCTAATTCCATTCCACCAAATAAGTCAGACCACTTAATCACTGAAAGTATATCAGGCAACTACGGTTTAATATTCCTACAGYGTCAAGTCATTTTCACGTTTTTTTTTCCTCCATATGAGCTACTGAAAGTGAGAAAATTCAAACCAAAAATATAAGAAGCTTTTGTATTTTAGAATAATTTATTTTCGTGTAACTTCGTATTTAAAAAAACAAAACAAAACACTTATTTCAGCAATATTGGGTATTAACTTTTCATAACCTTAAGACATTCAACAATGTACCTGAGAACTCAGCACCCCTTGCAGAGTAATTTCTTAAATTAGGAGGTTTACACACAAAGCAGAGACAGTTCTGTAAGTTTCACAACTGAAGGTAAAAAAAAGCCACTGCCTTTAACATATTTCATGGAATCAGAAAACAAGTATTTTGTATCCTGAAAAAGCTCAATTTAAACTCTCATTCTTACTCATTACCAGATATAAACCACAGAAAATTATTAAAACATGAGAGGAAACATTAACAGTTTTACATATATGCACAATAATTAACAGAAAGAAGTGGAGACTCCATCACGATAGCAGAAAGAGTAAAAATACTCTGCATTCATTGCTGACCCCAACTTGAGCAGGAGATTGGAAAATACGTCCTCCCAGGGATCCTTTCCAATCTCAATGAGATTATGATTATATCGCTGTATTTAAATTTCTTCCTACTGAAACACAGACCCAGAGCATGAACAGTATATTTACTCATCCTCCAAATTCTACACCAATAGACTGCATTCTTCTTTGATTTCATCATACTTGAGGATATACTTCACATATTGATCTGCTAGTCTTGAAAAAGCAAGTTTTTAAGAAGAAATTAACAGAACTCCCAGTTTCATCAGTTCAAAGAAAGAGCACTGAATACTTAACATATCGTTACTTCTAGGCTGCAATGCAGTTTGACCTGAATTTAAATCCTAGTTCCGAGGTTTGTTTTTTAGTTCTTTGGGTCCAGATAAAGAAACTGTGGAAATTCCTTTCATAGCCTCTGATAGCTTCCAGCCTTCAACGTTCACAAGAAAGGGAAGTCTGTAGCTAATGGTATCTAAACCTCTCTATTCTTCTTCACATTGTGAAGGAAGCACCTAAGAACACGTATGAAGGAAAAGAGAAGGAGCTTTCTTAGCAGTTGAAGGGATCTACAGCATGCCACCAGTTCAAGTTTATCTGCCTCAGGATGAGAGGCTTCAAAAAATTTCCAATACTACTTCTTCTAACTGACTGTTGAAATGGAAATGCAGAAGAGGCAACTCGCTGAATAAGTATCTCAAGTCCGTTCTCACCCAGAGCTTCAGCCAACAAGGCCAGGTATCAAGTTTCTAGAAAAGGAGAGCACTAGAGTAAAATTCTTCTAAATGAAGGGGATGGAAATCCAGCAAAAGCACTGAAAGCAGGAAAATAAACCCTCAAAATAAGATAGAGATCCCACCCACATCCAGGCCTCACAGCCCTCCAAAAAAGACAAAAGGAAAGACAGAAAAAGAAAACAACAAAAAATGCTGAATGTCAGAAGTAAAAATTATTATTATTGCTGGTGTTCAAGAGTCCAGGAGAGTGACAAAAAACACACAAGACAAGAAAAGTCTGTGCTAGAGAGGGCACAAACTAAATTTAACAAACTACAGAAGGTTCAGGAAAGAAAGAATAAAAGTATTACTGTATATTAGTAATATACTGGCTTAAAAATAAGATTTTTAAAATACTTGTGATTGGTTAGTAACTTACCGCACTCTTCAAACTGTAYAGGCTTTTGAGTAAAATGGTATTTTTAGGGAGAATTAGAAAGAGAGAAGGGCAGGGAAGGAATAAGAAGCTGGTAAATCTCTTTTTGCATCCAGTGTATTAGTTTAACAGGTCATGGAAAGAGATCTAAAACACAGGACCAACACTAATAGCTGATATTAAACACCTGAATTTACACCCACATGCACCCGCCCACTTATTTCCGATTAACACCCTTAAATAGCATTGTCAGTTCACCCAGCTACTGTCTTCATCTTGCATTTCTTTTGTACAGAAAACACTCTACATTATACCAACTAGTATCTTCCCATTTACAAATCTGTAGTGTGTTAATTTACCCTTAATCCCACCCTTCATGGAACATTGCAAGGTTACTATAAAAATACATTTGTGCTGTTAACTTTTCTTTAGGACAGTGTATTTTCATCTGAACTTGTTCTGTGACTTCATAAAGTAGAAACGCTAAGTCTACCTGCAAGAATACGTAGGTTCTCCCACTTTAAAAACACGGCCACAGAGATGGGAAGGTTTGTTTGCTTGCTCAAGCTTTGGAAAACCAAATGCAGGATCTTCACCACAAAGATACCATTCCATTGGTCCCAGCAAAACATGTTGTGCCAGCATGTCTTCTCTTTGAGGGGCAGGGTTAGGACCCCTGCAGTAAATTTTTGGTACATAATAGGCCAGATGCTGGTATACTTCTTTCTGAAGGTCATTTGTTTGCAGCCATTTCTTTTAAATTAAAACAAAAGAACAAACAATTTATTCATTAATAAAAACAGCACCCACAATTCTACCTATCAAGAAACATTTTATATTTCTTACTTAGAATCTAAAATGACATTGCAAAACTAGAAAGCCATGCTTCGCTCTGTAAATGTTAAATCTAGAAGATTATATAAGACAGACATTAGGAAAGGAATCATCTGTTTCCCAGCTTGCACATTTTATCCTTTTGACATAAAGAAAATTCTCAGAGACACAAGATTTAAGAGACCAAATCCTTAAAAAAATTTCCTCTAGAATGCACTACCAGTAAAATGCCCCAACATTAGCAGGGACTTGTAAAGTGAGGCCAAAACTATGCTGGTTGTATTTATTTGGATTGTAGACTGATGCTGCCAGCTGGGGTCACAGAGAGGAAACGGAAGCCTGGAGTTGGCAAGGGACAGGAAAAGACAGAAGGCACCAAGAGACTGGCAAACACAACAACAGGTGACAGTCCACCGCTCCTTTAACTTCAACAAATTTATCTAAAAAAGTTAGGGGAGGTTGTTTCTCCTACCTCAAAAATAATAACTTACATTATCTGAATTACTACTTGAAGTATGATGTTAGATCTATGAATTAGTCAATTTAAATGTTGACAGCAAGTTTTTAAAAGCCAAACTAATGCATCTGCTATAAGCCACTGAGAAACTCAGAACTCTTAAGTCTTTTTCCCCTGTATATATATATGCATGTGTGCACGCGCGCACACACAGAGTAAAAAAAAWAATCCTCAAAATAACATTTATTTCAGCCTTGTGGATTACAATTTTATAAAGGTCTAAATTGTAAATTAAGGCTACTAGTTTTTTTTATAATAAACATATGGGAACAAACACATATYGCAAATGTGCAGTGATTAAATCACGTTACATAAACAGCCTTAGCATGCCATTTCTAACTGTAAATATGAGAACAAGTCATCTCTGGCAAAGAATTCAAATATCAAGCTAAAAAAGTACATGAAAAGGAAGAATTAATTATACCAAAATAAATGGTTTTGGTAATCAAATGTTACAGCTTGATTTACTCTGAATGATTTATGACTTACTCTTAAGAACTTTTATTTGAGAAGATACTGTTGTGGTAAGTTCTTGAGTATACAGGCACAGAGTCAGCACAGCATTTGTACCATTTAAGTGTTTGGGTTTTTTTTTAATATATATAGCAATATTTTCATCTACTAGATTATTTTCTCAAACACAGAATTTCATACAGAAAAAGCTTATTTGTCAATATAGCTCTTAGACAGTGGAATAAAATGCTTTCCTCACTTCTCTTTCCCTAAGTTTGGCTTAAAATCACAATCAATCTACTAAATGTTTTTGAATTGATCTAGCTTTGATGGTTACAAAACTGTGATTTTTTCCATATAAACCCATGGAAAAGGCTTGCCATAAAAGACCCTGTCTAATGATCCAGCAGTTTACAGTTAATCTCACTATGCCCATCAGGATTAAGAGAATACTCCAAAAAAAAAAGAAAAAATGAAAGTTTTCATTGCTAAGAATTTACATCTTTTCTCCTAGCTCATGAATCTTTTTGTCTTTCCATCATTTGTGCCAAAGATCTACTACTGCATGAGGAACTGACCTAATTGCAGTGCAACCAACTTAGTCTCTTCTATCATCTCTCTTCAGTGAGATCATTTTTAGATGATTTTCTAGAGCATGCATAAGTTACAATGCTTGCATTTTTTCTTAGCAAAATGCCTTTAATTTCAACCTTTTAAATCTGTAGTATATTAGTAATTTCTATCTAGAAAAGGCATAGTGCATATTAGTTACACTACAAGCTCAGACAAATACCTAGCCAGAGAAAATTCTTGTTCCTCAGGTAAACAGCTTTCCCTTCCCAAAAATTCTGGGAGTACTTGCCTGAAAGTTAGGTGTGGCAACACTGAATGTCATCACACCTAAATCTCTTTGTAAATTGAGTTCTAAACATGTATCTGTGCATACAGTTTGGAATATTAAATCCTGGCTAAAGGTAATACCAGAAGGAAAGAAATATGGACTGCTAGGACAAGGAAACAGATGCCTGCCTTCCTGATGTCTCTTGGAGTGCAGGTAAAACTGCAATAAAAAAAAAAGGAAAAGAAAAAAACCCACATATATGCTATGCTATGCGAACTTGCTAGAGGATTGATACCTGGGAGGCACTGAATCTCAGTAAAAAAAACACTCAAAATGTTGTAATTTATTCTTTGACATAGGTATTTCATATTTAGACAAGTTTTCAGTTARTATTTGTCTATCTTCTATCCTGAATTCACATATAAGAAAAATTAATGTTCTACTCTCCCATGAGATCCTTTTAATAAAAAGGAGAACTGTATCCTTCTTCATTTCCTCCCCTTGACTTATTCTCCTGAAAGCAACTTTTGAGCCCCCCCCCCCCCAAAAAAAAAATCCAAAAAGCATTGTTCAAATAACATTTAGGTAAGTAAATACCTACTGGTCCATCAGAGTTTCTATTAAATCACATCTAATTAAGAGACAAAATAGCTGAAAAAAAAATGAATAACACAAAAAAAGTCATGAAACAACTCAATCTACTATTCCAGAGCAAAAAGGCATAGCTTTCATATTTATTGTTTTGGTTAGCTATATAAATTAATATCTGAAACACAGGCTTATATTCTGTTACAGAGGACAGTAATTTTTCTTTTGATTATTGTTCTTTGGAGGTTTGTAGTTAAGTTGTTGCAATATAGACTATAAATATTGCTTTGGACTGGCATTTATTTTGTTAGTGTGCTATCAGTGAAGTAATACTATTGGCAAAGCAGGGAGAAAAACAGTGCTAAAGACCAACTACGTTGTTTACTTATATGTTCAGGGAGTGCCAGCAGCATTTAACTGCTAGCACACTGTGGATCTGAAACCAACTGATCTCTGAAYTGTAGCTTATGCTGGTGATTATGGGGAAAAAAACGAGGAAGAACTGACTACTGGTACATCTGAGTGTGTAGCAGCTGCTTCTTTCTCTGGGTCACAGTGTAGATAAACCTGAGGTAAAGGTGCACCAAATGGTGCACATCTAAGAATCTGCCATAGGTACAAGTTCTTCTTTAAACTTAGTCAGCTCTTTCTCATTTTTCAACCTTTACCTCAGGTTTACCTACACTGTGACCCAGAGAAAGAAGCAGCTGCTACACCCTCAGATGTACCAGTAAAAAGGTAGCTGGGGCTCAGTTTGGGCTATTTCATGAAGCGTTTGATGGAATTACCGGGTTTGCTGAACCTACACTGCTACCCACACTGAACTAAACTAGCTAGGATATAGCTAACTATGCACATTTGCCTACCTAATCATACCTTTATCTGCACTGTAGATATACCATTGTAATCTGAGGATAACCTGAATTATAACAATGTCTTTTATTTTCTTTTGGAAAAGAGACAATGTAATTCTCATTAAAATACACAAAAAAGTTCTTTAATGTCTTATCTTACAGATATGCACACAAAAGCATCCCAATATGTTCAGAAATACATATATCCAGTTCCTCAAATGCACAAGTGCCTATAAGATCAGGCATCTACCTCAGAAGCAAAAATAAAATGGTTTCCAGAAAACTTTACCCTTAAGACTCCCCTTCTTTGACCTTCCTGCTATTCTCTACAAATGCTGGAAAAGTCCATGTAAGAAATGAGGTGATCTCAAGTATTACCCTGATTTTGCTAGTTATTTACTCTACAAGCTCCCCATCTGAATACTCCAAAACTTAACTGGTACAAGCTTTCACCAGAACTACATCTTATATACTGGAGAAGGGGGGGGAAGGGGGGGGGGGGGGGAGAAATCCTGTAATAAAACCTCGATCTTGCAAAGCATATATGGGACGAGACTTCCCCCTAAACAGGCTGAGGAACAGGGAGGCTCTTGTCATTTCAAGACACGGTCGCCGCTAGCGGGATGCGAAGCGGGACAGGAGCACACAACTTCCGAGCCGCTTGGAGAAGGCCAGGAAGCAAGCGCAGGCTGAGCAGCGAGCTCCCACAAGCGAGGCCCGGGCCCCGCAGCCTGGCCTGAGCCTGGGCGATGCCCCGGAGCCGCCGGGCACTGCGGCCGCACGGGCCGCCCCGAGCGAGGCCGCGCAACAGGAAGAGCCGGCTGCGCGCGGCGCTGCCTTTCGGCTGCTGCAGCGGCGACGCGGGGGACAACAGCTCGTCAGAGGCAGAGAGCGACGCGGCTCCACGCCCGCAGCGCCCTCCGAAGCGCCCGGCCCGCCACCCCC
>NW_020449863.1:1483810-1500299 GCF_003343035.1 Apteryx rowi | reverse complement strand
TCCGGCCCCGCCCGCCCCCGCGACGGCGCCTCACCACGGCGATCTCCTCGGCGGAGCACTCCAGCAGGCTCTTGTCAATGGCCTGCACCTCCGCCTCCAAGTCCGCCGCCATCTTCTCCCCTCCCCCCTACCTCCGCCGCCGAGGAAGGGACACCCGGAACTGGGCCCGGCCGGCGGCTCTGCCAGGGGAACCCACTTCCGCCCCGCCCTCCGCCGGGCGCGTCACCGCCCGCGGCGCCGCGACTGCGCCCGGGGCACTGTGGGAGTTGTAGTCTTGCCGCGGCGCGCGCACGCCGCCTCCCCGTCTCCTAGGAGACGGCGGCCGGCAGGGGGCCGCGGCGGGGCGCCCGCCCCGCCGAGAGCAGGCCCGGCCCGCGGCTCCGCGTCCACCCGCTCCTTTGCCGTCTCCCCTGTAGCTCAAACCAATGCCCTAGGGTCGTCCTCGGTCTCCCGGCTAGGCCCCGGGCCGGGCCGGAGGGGCCCCGCAGGCCCCACAGCTCAGCCGGCGGCAGCGGGTTCGGGGGTCACCGCGCGACACCCGCCTGCGACACCTGGACTTCGATCCTGGTGCGCCCACATGCAAATACTGCTCGTGTTATTTGCCTTCTGGCTAAGTTTTTCAGATGCACTTTGGTCACATTGACAGTCAGTCACGAGGGTGAAAAAAACTGCTTTATTCAAGAAAAAGTAATTCTCTAATTTACACGAGCTTGGAGCTATGGCTTTAGGAGAAATTCCACAGAGTATAAAAATCGCTGAAGCTATAAATCCTGTTTTTCAGCTGCCCTCATTCCCTGACTCCCCGAGGAGCTGCACACCATCCACGCTCCAGCCCAGCTCATTCTTGCTCACGAAGGCAGAGCCCCGAATTTGCGACTCAAATAAAGTAGCCCCCGACAACAACAAACAACCCCCAGTAATTCTGTTTTATTTGGGTTAATGAAGGCGTTCTGCGTCTGACAAGGTCTTTCTAAAGACCTCTTGTACTACTGCTGTACCCACGGGCGCATCTGCAGGCAGCCGCTGCCGGCAAAGCCGGCCGCCACAGGCAGCTCGGCCCACGCCAAGCACCAGCAGCCCCTGGCTTAACGTCACCCCTCGACGGGCTTGCCACAACCTTCTGTGTAGCCCTAACCGTCACATGGGAGCTGTTATTTCCATCTAGCGCCGTCTGTGAGCCTACACAGAGACAGGGACCCAGTCGGCTAGAAATTATACCAGCAGATAATACCAGCAAAGTCTCTGCTCCAGACAGCTCACGCTGACACATTTAGACAATGCACAAGACGCCAATAAACAGACAGGGGAGTGGGAAGACAAACTGAACTATAATCGCCTGAAGTATTAGTCAGAGGTGGTCACAAATGTTACCATTGCCAGATGATAGTAATTTACAGCAAACGTATGCATTAAAAGTGGGTTCTAAATAGCAGTTTATATATGTTAACAATTTTCAAAAGCTTCTCATAGTGTTTGTGCATAGTTGTTTTTTTCTCTTTTTGCCTCATTTTTTTCTTCTCCTCATTCTCCTCTCAACTAATAATTTAAATATTGAGCTACCCAGGATATAGGCATTATCTTATTTTTGTCTAAACAGTAACAAATACATTTATGGCCATATACAAATAAAAAAAAGAAATTGGGCAGCATGCYATTGGCTGGCTACCCTTGAACAGATTTAACGATACTTGCATCAGGGGGCAGCAGTGCATGCTTGCATATCAGTCATACTATATAAGCACTTGTTTCTGAAACCTCAAGGATTTATCATTGCATTTACTTACACACTTCAATTTGTTTGTGAATTCTGGTTAATTTTTGAGATGAAAGGAACATACACCTCTGGAGAGACTGTTTGCAAGAACTGAAAAATATGTTTTCAGCAAGAGCTATAAGAGAATCATAAAAGTATGGCCTTTAGAATATTGATTTCACCTCTTAATGTTCTAACCATAATCTTAATTTCCTTTTGTCAGATTGTTTCCTTACTCTATAAAGAGTACACCTTTTTACTCCATTTATTTTTATATTGTTTGCCACTTTTTGCATAATCATTTTTAGAACACAGAAAATAATTATGTATTCCTCAGAAGATCAGTAAAACCTTCACTGCTTCTTATTCATGTGCTGTTGATGCATAAGGAATACAGAAGATGACACTTTCCTGGAAGAAGGTAGAGGGTGAAAGAAAGCCATATAATTTAATGGTCTCTCCTGGGCTGCATGTAGAAAATGTCAGAAAAGCCCAGTGGTTCAGAAATGTGAAAGGCATCTTATTTTACCTAGAAAGGAGGGTGACCCAAAAATAAATTAAACTTGAAAAGCCATTATTTCAACCTAACAACTTCCTGGGTATAATTTTTTATAACTTCGGATAGAATTTTTCATAACTTTTAGTCTGTACCAGTAACTTCATAATGCTTAGATTTTATTCATATTCAGGAACAATAATTAAGGTTGAGGAGCCATACTGCCTTTATCTTCTGCCAAAAAGCCTAACTCTTCCCAGGTCTATTATCAGATAGAAACTGAAGAAAATAAATCCATAGAATTTAATGTTAACAGGGTTATTATTAAATCTTCATAGCATTACCCTGCTCTCTGTGATATATTTCTGGGTTTCATCTTGCTCTCAACGCACAAGATAGTCCACAGAATGCTACAGAACCTGGACTTGAAAGATGCAGATATCTGCTATATGTCTTTGATCTTCTCATGGGCCTGTGTAAGCAGCAGCTCTGACATTAAAAAAAAATAAATGGCACTATGATAAGGGGGGTCAGTTAAGTTAATTATGTTCCAGTGTTTTTAATAAAAGCTGCGTTCATTAAAAACAATGTAAATATACATAATTTATTATATCATAATGATTTATTATATAATATTAATTATGACAGTAGAGACTGGTAGTCCCTATCTAAAAACTGTTTTAGAAGCTACTAATGAAATAGGATCTTCCACACTAAAAGGCTGCCTCTGCACTTTAGTGTAACAGAAGTCACCAGCAGCAGCCAAGTTGAAATCTAGCTATTTTGAAACAGAAAGGGCCTCCAGTAGAGCATGCTCTGAAGAGCTGCTCCAGTTACAGAACTGTGGCTGTCTTCTTGGCGGAATACTCCCTGAGTGTGAGCATTTTCAGAGCATATTGCAAAGCCCTCCACAGAATTTGAGAATAGGAATGGAAGAAGTCATAAGGTAAAGGGATGTTGGAGGGAATTTTTAAGTGGCTGGTTTGGTGGTATGTTGACTGTGCCTTAAATGCAGTCATTTTAATCTCAGTGTATTAATTTGGATGTAAATAGACAAATCTCTGTCTGGATTGTAGGGATAGATGTGTTCTTTATAGACCCAGATAAATAAAGTGCTATTCAATTTTTCCCACATGGATGGATTCATTAGAAACCTTAAATCTTGAGAGATGGATTCAGAATTACTTTCTATTCAGTATGAGAGGTTCATCTCCTGGTACATTAAAAAAAATTAATATAAAAAAATTTACCTCTTTGTCTACTCTTCAAAGCAATGCTGTAGCTGTAACTTAATTTCAAAGTTTAACTATTAAAGCAAATGGTCAGCATTTTGTTGCTTTATTACATACCTATACCTAAGAGCATAACCTTGAAAAGACATTTGTATCTCTTTAAACTTCCGTAAGTCGGCAGCCCTTTCCAGCAAATAAAGCATGTGTCTAAGAGTAGGATTCAGGTTTCTATTTTCAATAGCAGTAATTTTGATAGAACAGTTTGCTTAGCAGATACTGAATGGCCAAAGCAGTGATTTTTACACTGCAAATAAAATTTTTAAAAACCAAAGTCATTTACATGGTTTCCCTCCCTTCCTCTTTGGTGCCAGTTAAGGTAGCTTTGTAGTCATCATCTCCTACCTTGTCTTCAGATAATTTCAGAAGGTAATTCTTTTATTTCTGTACTGCCAATTCCACTGACAAATTATGCTGACCAAAATAGAATTTTGCCTGTGATACTGTTAATTAAAAGATGAATTGTGAATGAGGTGAACAATGACACCCAGTACTTGGTGGATTGATAAGACATAGTTCACTAATCAAGACATTATTCAGAACAAAAGGCCACATGATAATCTGCAAACACAGGTTATTTTAAGAATTTGGTTCAAAATTAGAGTATTAAAAATATTACGTGACAATCTGTGTAGATGACGCTTTTTTCTTGGAGGAATAATGCTATGGTACCAGTCTTTTAAGCAATAAATCAGAACAAGCATATTTATTTTCTCTACTTTGTCTTTGCAAGGCTATGATCTTAGATATAGGTATGTAATATTTTAAACATGATGTTAAGAAGTGACAAAAAATAAAATGGTCGATATTAAAAGCAGAGCGTATTACATATAATAGTGAACAGGAGATACAGTGGAAAGCATAAAGATACTGCAGCCATCATGCTGTCTGGTGAATGTTCTATGAATGTCTAGCAAAGGCAGTTATATAACTGATTTTTATTGTATTAGGCAACAGCAGTATCACTAAGCAAACTGATGTGCAGAATTAGAAAGCTTCTTCCACAGTGAAAATGAGGAAAAAAAAAGACAGTGGAAAGGTTCTCACTTAACATCCAGTAAGAGGGTATGCATCTTCATTAATATATCACGTCAGGGTGGCAACATGATTTATTCATATCATGCGATGTCTTAAAAAAGTACAGTGTGAACTCAGGCCATGGTAATTTTGCTGCTTTCTGCAATTTAATATGTCAACAATATAGAACTCAAGCGGGTAAGTTAAAATGCCAGCCTCTGGAAGAGATTTAGTGGAAGCTAAGCTAATAATCAGCAATGAGTTATACAAGGGGGAAAAATTAACACAGAAGTGAAGGAAAAAGTATACACAAAAAAATTGTGCCTGATCTCATTTGTTTTCACTGTAAATTCAGAACAATGCTAACAGATATTTAGACATACTAGTAAAACAAGCAGTTCCATGAGCTGGTACTAAGAAAGCCTAAGCCCGTTGCTCATGGGCAATCAACTTTGACACCTAAAAAGGTGCAAGCTCCACTTAAAATTTTTAATGCAGCTAATAATGCATTTTTCCCCTGCTTATTCTCTGATACCTATGAATATACAGGTTTACATTGCAACCTTCCCCCCAGCAGGCCTTTATTTTATGTAGCTGACTATTTTTCAAGATTGCACAGACTTAATTACCCTTGAGACTTTTACCAAGGTCACAGTGTGGCAAACAAAATAAACTTATGGGAAGGAGGGTATGCAGGCAGGTATATGCTTTGCTGCCTTAAGACCCCACTTTAAAAAACCCTGTGTAAAAAAAAGAATAGTCTTGATATTTAGTATCAGCAGCTGCAGCATGCAAGTAAGCGCAGCCTCAAAGCGAAGAGACCTAAGCTGCAATAATGAGTGTAGGATACAGCACAGTATGTAGGTTAAGCGTCAGACAGACGGATAGGATTAAAGACAGTTTGCAAGAGCCCAAGAGCTGCTCCAGTGGAGGAGGACGTTCTGACTCATGGCCTCTTTGGTGGCCACCTTGCAGGAGTTTCAGTCCTGAGCAGAAGGGAAATCTTGCTTTTCCATATTCGTAGCACTAGGTGGCAATACCTTGCATAGCCGTTTCGGTGCAGAAGTCCTCTGCTGCCGCTTCCAGTCCAAGCCCTCGCCAGCTCCCACTCGCTCCAGTCTGCAACCGGAAGGGTGTGGGTGGTGGCACTGGAGGAGCCATCCGACTTAGATCTTTCTCTCAAATCAGGCTTTAACTGCTTGGTGACTGGCACTAAGAAAATTAAAGGCACTTTTGGAATGAGTCAGGCAGTAGGAGGATGAGAAGCATGTTGTGAAATTGCCGGGGACAGCGGATGGGGCCTTGGGCGGTGGGGAGAGGGGAGCAGGGCTGGCGGAGAGGCCGCTGCCTGCCCCACGCGGCGCCTCCGCTCCCGAGGCCCTGACCCTGCACACTGCAGAGGAGCCGGTAATGGAGGCGGCAGCAGCAGGGGACACTGAGGGGCCATGAATAACTCGACACCGTGATGGTGACGCTCAGCCCCGTTGCTTGCTCTTGGCTGATATGGATGCAAACTGGGACTGAACTGGTGGATGAAGAGCTCTCGGCTCCAACTCAGACTATGCGTTTGTCCAGTTATGCAGGGGATACCAAGAGGAAATGGGAATATTGCAGCCCACAGGCAAAGACGGGGTTAGATGAAATATTTACCTAGGAATACGTGAACATTTTGGACAAGTGAACTAATTCCTCATTTTATCCATTTTTTCCCTTCATTTACACAACAGAGTCATTTTAAATTAGAACAGGTTATAACAGATTTAATTTAGATCACCATGGTGCTTAGTGCAATGCTGCTGCATTTTCTAGCTTATCTTTTTCCCTGATTTTTAAGAGCTAAATAGTTTTTAAATTGTGAATTTGTAATAGAATGCATGGCTGCTAGATGGTCCTAACCAATTAGAACATTTTTACTGCAACATGATTAATTTTGTTAGATAAAACTACTGAAATACAACTGAAGGTAGAAATAAAAAGCATTTAAGTGCTGCACGTCCATGATTTACTCTTCGGAGATGCATTTAATGCTGTCTCCAGCAGAACAGCTTCATCCATTTCCCAAACATTCATTTGTTTATTTCAAGATTAGTCTCARTTATAAACAGACATTAAATCACCTCCAGGCCCTAATACATTGTAATGAAGTATTGTAAACCATGTAGTATGTTGGTTTAAACAATGTAATCAAAAAGCAACAAAACCATTTTCTTCCAGCTCTTGCTGGCTTACTGACTTGTCCTGTCTGTTCAAAGAAAAGTTCTTTCTAGTTTGCAAATGTCAAGGTCAACCAGAGGTCAAGTTTGTGCTTTTGAGCCATGGTTCCTTTCAGGTTATTGGCTTTGTTTTATTACTGAAAGGAACCATCCATTTTGGCATATAGAGCAAAGAAGTCATGTAATCCTATTAAACACAAAACCAACATGGACAAATAATGGTGAGGGCTTGACAATCGCACAAAAGCCCCCTTTTTCTGCCCACAGTTAAGCCTGCATGGAGTAATTAATGGGCCTTCTATGAGCCTGCCTACACTGGGAAAACTGCCTAACTAGTCTTCAAATACGTGCACTCTGAAACTGGTTAGAAACACGGCAAAGAGCCACTTTTAGGCAGCCTGGCTCGGTTCCACTACAAAGCCCAGGAATGGGGGGGGGGACACAAGCGGCTAACTGTCAGGCTTCATCCCCAAGCGGAAAATGGAAAGTGGTGCAGAAGGAGACGAGCAAAATCCAAGGCAAGGGATCCTTGAAAAGGAAGAGAGAGACTTGAACTAACAAGGAAGAACAGAAGCATCTGTGGAGAGTTAAGGATAAAAGGAGGTATTTGAAATTATTAGCAAATAAACTCGCTTTGTTGGCAGTGGAGAGAAGAAGTGGAAAGCCGGGATTACGGCACACAAGTTGAGATGTAACTAGATCATTATGTACTGGGCACAAAATCTAAGACATAAAAAATTAACTGCAAATATCACACTGATTTCCTTAGTAAGAACATTTGTGCACAGCACAAAGTCAGTAGAAGAAAACAGGATGATGAAAGAAGGTATAATCAGAGGTAAAAATGGAGCAAAGGCAGCATAGGTTAATTTAAAGAAAACCATCCTCAAAGTGGTATCTACACAGAAGTAACTGAGGGAAATCCTAAGGACTTTCAAGTTTGATTAATTATGATCAGATGCCAAAAATGGACTTAAAATGCTATGAGTTCTTCTTGTCACTTCTTTGAGGACAACCAAATACAGTATGTGAAAAGTACAGAACCTGTTAAAAAAACAGTTATCATAAACAACATTCATAAAATTGCTTTCAGATCCCTTAGACAGATACATAGGTTATCACAACCTTAAAATCTCTGTCTGCTGGCAAGGCAAAATGTTACCATCCTCGAGCGTTCTACTGCAAGCCTATGAACTGACTGCATCTATTACTAATAAAAAGAGAGGAGCTGATTGAGAGGGCAGATAGCAAATGCAGATAAGGTGAAGAACTAGATGAAATATAGGAAGGCGCTGCAGAAACGAACACCAAACCAGACATACAATTGAACGTAATAAACATTACTGAAGTGGAAATGGGAAGTGGAGAAATCTGCATTACCCAGACTGTGAAACAAGTCTTACAAAAAGGCAGACAGTAAAAGTTTCAGGACTATCACATTGCAAGGTCATATAGACAACAAAGATGCTTGGAGTTTAAGTGTGGAGCTGGTCCAAGAACTTAAGATAGCCTTGTAATAGGAAGGGAAAGACACTGGCACATTGCTGGGAAAGCACAGGATTCATCCTTACACCGACTCGAGAGCTTTCAGCAGACCCTTCACCAAGAATCGCCTTGAATAGTGCCGTCTTAAAACAGAGGTCTGGTGCACATGGAACGAGCCTCACACAGCCCCGGGTTCACTCCCGGCRTTGAGTGTATTTTAAGAAGGTCACAGGTTCAGAATTAATAATTAGGAGCTGATTTTTTGCCCTCTTTTGTTCCCAGTGCACCACTCAACTGGGGCAAAGAAAGTGAAATACACCCACAACTCCCCATCTGGGGGTTTCCTCAACTGACATACAGCAGGTATAATTAGCTCTTTTGCCTCTCCTTGTGGTTCGGAGAAATTATCAATGTCTCGGTCTTCAGCTGTCACTAGCTGGCAGATTATTCAACTGGCGTGGGACTTAAAACAGAAAGTCACGGAGTTGTACCTGACCTTCTGAGGGCTTAAAGGAGATGCTTGCACAATATGAGCACATAAATGCTATAAAATATATACCCATAAAAATGCAAATGTATGTTGTTATTGTTGAATAAAGTGAAATAGATTCCGCAGATCAACTCATCAACTAAAGAAATTTTTAATTTGAGAAACCTCTTTTCCCTCTCTCATGCACCTTCCTATATTTCTCCAAGGCTTTCTAGCAAGCTGGCAATGCTATAGGTACCACAGACTAAAAGATGAGCCTTCCAGCCCCCAGTCATCACTGGTGGGTTCCCAGGGAGCTCTCAAATACAGGAGGGCAAGTTAGTACTACACAGGGCTAGAACAAAAACTTGGAGACTTTTATAGGAAAAGTCCACACTATAGTGACCCAGAAGAGAGTCTTTTTTTCCCCTCTGAAAAGAATCTCGGTCCCAAATGCATTAGTTCTCTTCTCAGCAAAATGGACTTAAAAGTCTGAGAGCTTTAGTCTCACAGACCTAAGCTTGCCTCAACCATTTGTGGCTGGAGCACTACACAGAGATTGTTTGGGGGATCCTGTTTAATTTCCGAATTTCCATATTGGTTTGGAGAGTTACAGGCCATTGGAGTGGGAAGGAGGTAGTTTCTTCATCTCTAGAAGCAAAATTTGTCCATCAGAAAACATACAATTCCATGTATTTGCTTATCCATGCATTTATTTGTCATCTGCTGCCCTTCAGCTGCTGCTGGCAAAATTTCCATGACTACAGATCAGATTGTTTTTCACCTACTATTAATTAATTTTTTTAACCTGCTTTATAGGGCTCCCTTGAAGTTCCCAGTCTCAGTGCAACTACAAAGTAGCTCCATCACATTTTCTGCGCTCTGTTTTTCAGTGCAGCTCTCAGCTCCTCAAGTGTTTTGGAGTGAACAAACAAAAACACTGACACAGAAATGTAAATGTGTCTAAATGCATTATTTCCATCACAATAAAAATATGTGAAACAATACAGCTTATTTCAACTTGATGACATATAGTGCCTTATATAACTATAAACAGAATATATTGTATATATATTGCATATACAATTAGTCTAACCATGTTAGCTGATAGTATTTTTTTAAATCATGACAGCTGTATCCTTACATTTTAAATGTATGTCTGCCCATAATGACATACRTGAGAAACAAATAAGATGAGTAAGAAGCAGCAAGACCTAAAGCTGACCAGTATATATGACTATAGCAAACTTGCATAAAAATTCTGGTTACAGGTCTGAATGGCCAAGTTCAGAGCAGAACATGGGTCATTTTTTTCTTTTAAACTCTCTCAACAAATCCTACATAAAGTTCATTCAAATCTGTATGAAATCAGCAAAGTGATTTACTTCTGTGCTGAGGAATACAAAATAGAAAACCGAGGAAATGTTGAAAGAAGGGTTATATAATTATTGTGATAGTTCTGATCAGATGGCCTCCTGAGCTCTCTCCAAACCGTATGTGGTGTGCTATAGGCAATATAGCACAATATTGTATCCACCTCTGATGGACAAAACCTGAGAAAATAACACTGCTGTGATTGCACTGAAATTCACTTGAAATGTGTACTTGAAAAAACTTTAGTCTTGATCTCAGTTGTCTGCACAGACTTGGATGTGTTACACATTGAGGAAAGGAACCACAATGACTCAATCATATCTGTATTTAGATATTATCCTTCTATTACAGAAAACAACTTGGATTCACTGCAACTTAAAACTAAGATGCCAGTCCTTCTGTGCTCCCATCACCCATCTTTTCCATAACTGCTTACCTTTTATCTTTATCAAATCTTTTGCGTATGTGTCATTTTTCATTCCTGTATTCAAAAGTATGATTTCTCTCATTCAAACAACACCTTATAAATTAGTACAGCTCTGTGTAACATGCTGTAACAAAGCCTCTGTTTATTTTACCACATGATTTTCTTTTTAAAGCTAAGCAAACAGAATTCACAAAGACTGGTGGGGGCATTCAACAAAAGTCATAGGAGACACTGTGTTAAATCTATTGCTATGTTTTACTAGATTTCAGCTTGACAGTGTCTCTGTAAAGGCAGTTTCCATTGAATGCTGTAACTGAACTGAAT
Organism: Apteryx rowi; assembly: GCF_003343035.1. NCBI lineage: Eukaryota > Metazoa > Chordata > Aves > Apterygiformes > Apterygidae > Apteryx > Apteryx rowi. The sequence continues at coordinate 1,489,452 of NW_020449863.1, read as the reverse complement.
CTTCTGTAAACGAGACTGTGTATTTAATTCTAGCAGTATAACGCAAGGACATTTAAAAGATGGTGTGTTTCTTCATACAGCACTTTTCAGCTCTTACCACTGGGAGTGCACGCAGGAGGATAACATTTACTACTTGTTGCATGTTGGCCAAAGCTCCAAGCACTTCGAGTTGGGCATATAAATATAGAAAAGACTGATCTGAAAAATAATGGTCTCACTTTGAGACAGAACATGGTGCCAAGACTCAAGGGACTTGGCATCTTGCTTTAACTCTGCTGCTAGTTTCCTGGATGGCCTTTGACTACTTCAGCTCCCCAGTTTACCCATCTGTAACATGGGGACAGTGTTACTGACTTCCCAATTTGTAAGGCCCTCTCAATCTGCTCATATAAAAAACTAACAAGACTAGTGGTTTTGAAGTTTAGAATAACTGAAACCACATCAGCAATTTAAAATCTGGAAATTATTTTAAAAAAGAACGGATGAGATTTTGCCTTATATTGATTTTACAAAGATGAATGTGTATTATATATTTATGTATTTAAAACATAAACTTTTATTTAATGAATATATATAATCAATATACAATGATATAAATTTATATGTATTATAGATTTGTAAATGTATTATAAATATGTATTTATGCATTTATACATATTTATACATATTTATGTATGTATTGTATGTATACATGTTTATGTATTTTATAAATAAAACATGTTATCTTTTCCAGTGTGTGGAAAAGCCACACAAGCTGGAAAGTTACTCACTAGGACCTGATCCTGCAAGATGGTCCATGCCACTAGATCTCTTGTATACACATGTACCCCCATATTATTCCTGACAGGATGATAGTAGAAATGATTCTTCCAGGAGAAAAGGGAACTGACACAAACTAAACAAAATAAGAATGTCCCCTTTAAAACTCTGAACGTCTCTGGCTCCTCTTCCTCCCTACAGCTCTCACATGCTTGCAAAACAGAGTAATAAAGTCACTGAAAAAAATCTCTGACTCGGCACTATTTCTAATTTGCATATCTGTAACTTCTTAACCAAAACATTTTTAAGCACTTTGCATGCTTTGTTTCACAGTATCCTTGCAAAGCGGCATTATATCCATTTGCAGACAACTGAATCAGGACGCAGGCAGGTTAAGGCCCCGTCTGCCAAGAGCTGCTAAGTGCTGCCATCACACAGCTCCTGACTCAATCACAGCTCCTTCAAAGCCCTGGGTGCTCAGGCACCTCTTTCAGATGCCACCAGAAAAACAGTCAAGTAATGTATTTGCATACAACTGGCTCTGCACTATGTTAAAAAAAATTCCCAAGGTTCGAGTGAAGACAAAACTACAGTTTTTCAACTCACAGAACTGACCAAAGTGCAAACAAAGAGGGCTGCATTCAGAGATGCCGAGGGTTCACTTTTCTTCTCTGTTTCTGGGGTTGTAGTTCGCTTCCTGGACTGACCTTGTTAAAGAGCATCCTATCTGCTAGATGAGATAGCAGCTGTGGTTTCACAACAATTAAAGGCAATTTAAAGTGGTGCTGCTGCAAATCCCACTTTTGGGCATGCAACTCTGCCTCCTTCTCTGCTACTCACCTGACCGATTCGGTGAAGCAATTCAGGGGAAAAATTAAAAAGGCWTTCTGCCAGTTATGTGCATTGATCTGGCTCACCGGGGGAAATGGATGAGTGCTGGTGCAAACAGGAGGCAAAACCAGGCAGCTGGAGGCATTAACTTGTGGAGGGGACAGTGGGACTATAGCTGTCCCGATTTAACTTGGTTTCAATTGTCATGGAAAGGCAGCCGCAGGGCAGGGCTCTCACGAGCAGTTCAAACGACTGCAGCATGGGTTCAGACTCCTTTCTCCTTGTTGCATGTTCTGCACCATTCCTTATGCTGTGCAATCAGCAAGCTGATTTGGCTGAAAACTAAAAGAGAGTCTTACTTCCACTATTAGTTTTCAAATAGCAGCAGCACGGTTTGAGACCAGGTTAGGCAGCTGGTGAAAGCTCTGACTTCCCCACACATCTCTGCTTCATCCTCACATCTCCAACCAGAGCAGCAGCTTTCCTGGGCAACAGGCAACTGAGATCAGCAGCACTGAGACAACYACTTGTCCTACATGAGTCTGCTTCTTATCAAGGCTGTGGAAGCAGGGAAAAGGATTTCTGCTGTAATTGTCAGTACTTCGGGTCCTGATGCATTTCTATTAGAAGTTATTCAGCTCCATTTCAAACTTGACCATTTTCCTAACCTGCAATGGATGTGCTAAGAACTGATACCAAAGAGTCAAAGCTCTTTTATCCTAGAAGCTCTCAATGACCTTAGCTCACTGGGGAAAGGAGGTAAGAGTGAGAAACCCTGTATTTTAACATACATGAATTAAGAAACACAAACACAAGAGAAGGGTTGTGCATACTACCTTCAAATAAAGCAGAAAGAGAGATTCTTGAGCACAGGGGTAATTGGAACGATACACTCACAGATCCCCAAGCAAAACCATCGCCAACTCTCATTTATTTTTCTGGTATTCAGGGATATGGGATGCTGTGGATACTTCCGTTATGACACACAGTGAACATGATTACAGAAAACACACATTTAACTTTTTAAACTATTCTTAGCCTGTTAGTATCACTCCTGTAAGGCGCCAGTGCTCCTTATTTAGCTTGTGAAGGATACTAAACCAATCTAAGAGAGAAAGAAAGAGCAGAGTCATGCAGGAAAACTGACAAATTAAAATGAAAAATCAAGCCCAAACATTTAACCATGAGGTCATCAATAATTAGATTAAAACAACCAGTAGCAGGGGGCGTATTCGCTATTTCTCGAAATCTACACATTGACTGACTTTCTTCTGGGAAATAAACTTTAAGCAAGCTCCTGTCTTTATTAAAGATGTTCTGGTCCACATTACATAGGATGTCAAACCTCACGACTGAAATTTCTTTTAATCTTAAATCCTGTATCAGTACACTGTAGGGACCAAAAGGCCCATATTAAAACAGAGCTAAACCTGTTGCTAGTTTTGTCCAACCAATTTGATAATGAAAGTCTGATTTTTTATTTATTTATTTTTTTAGTATATGTCCACAATTCAAAATTCTGTCTGGAAACAGGCATCTAAAATTGAGAAACTGCATGGACATCCATATTTTGGCTGCTGTGATTTTGAACAGTAAGACACTTGCATAACTGTGTTTCATAAAGGAGTTTTAAGGGGTTTATTTTAAACACTACAGGTGTTGAACAAAGTTATGTTGCCTTCCATTACAGTCAGATTATGTTTTCTCTAGCATTGTCTTTCTTGGAAGTCCCACAGATTCAAGGGAAATCCTTCTAAGAAAAATTAAGCTAGGCAGGGCATTTGGGAACATAATGACACAACAATCCTATATGAGAAAGGAGTTAACCAGAAGGATGATCAGAGAACTCTGTCATTTCTAGATTTCTGTAATGCTTTCATTTCTAAAACAACCCTGCTCAGAAAAAAATTAAAATTCAGTAATCTCTAACAAAAATCTGACAGAGCGATGGCAGTTACCATAAGACGTTTGCTGCTTTACTGTTATTTGTAAGTGGTGGGAGGTTTCAGGAGACAGCTGAGCCAACATGACAGCTTGCTAGTGCGGCAAGAAGCTGCTCCTCAGTCCTTCCCCATCCCACTCCCGGCCACGCGGGCCCCACAGCTCCCCTTGTGCTGACCCTGACACTCAGCCCATCTCCCATGGAGCCAACTGAGCTCACTAAAACGGCACAAAATTAACCCAGACAGAGAGTGAACAGTCTCCTGGCTTAGGGAGATGAACCAGCTCACTGGGGGCCGAGAGGAGCACCAGCGGGAAGGCCAGGCAGCCGGCAGGCAAGAGCGAGCACGAACCCTCCCTTCTGACAGCAGCGGGCTAGTAGAGGGTGGTTCGGCCAGTTTAGGACTTCAGCCTGGCTTCAGGGTTCCCAGCACACACATTCTTGTCAGTTAGCATTACCAAAATTTTCTTAAACAAAATCATGATCAAGACATGGAATTATTCTGAGGTTTAATACGGTAAATAATAACATGATTTGTTATTCAAAACTGGGAAGCCTGATACTGAAATTCTCAAAGATTACAAGAAGGATCAGGAAAACTGAGAAAGCAAATTAAAGCTTTTTGCTTTTGATGAAGACCGATTCATAAATTACAGGATAAGTACAAAGAATGTWGTCTAGCTATAGTCAGCCCCCACATTTTTCTTGAAATATTGTCCAATGCTAATAAACTACTTTACCTAATACAGAAGAGATTTGTGTACCTACATGCGTTATGGCAGAATAACACAGGTTGAGTTTGTAGTTTGTCAGAAAGCTGCTTGATAAGGGCTCTTTGTTCAAGTTTAAGGGCTCTTTGTTCAAGTTTAGCCTATATGACACATTTGCTTCTATTCTGAACACTGTAACAAAAAGCTGCATGTTTTAGGTAAATCTAATACCACCACCAGCCTGGCCAACATAGAATTGTCTGTATTGATTAGCTGAACAAGTTGAGAGATGCTGTGGCAAACCTATAAAGATTGTGTTAATTTATATTGCTTATTCTCAAAGGTCATTTCAAAAATCATAAGTAATACAGGCTGTTCTGGGTTGCAGACTAGACACAAAACACAGAGGCAAGGCGCAAGTTGAGTTGTGGTTTTAATTCTATTTTCAACAGTTTACATGTCTTAGGACTCTAGCAAGCAAACAAGTCCACCATTGAATCCAAACCAGCATAGATTCTGCATAGCTCAGCACAAAGAAGTTACAATATCTGAATGGTATTTTTCACTTAAGTAAAAATAAAATTAGAAAATAACTAGTTGCCTGGGGGAAAAAAAAAGAAGAAAAACCTTTCTCTTAACGTTTTAAACAACAGCGACCTTTGCATACAGTAGAGGAGTTAAACGGCCAATTGTGTGATAGCACACTTCCTCACTCTCACTCTAATCCATACTGTAAATCAAAACAATCTCATAAAAGGTTAAATTACTAAAAACAGTGGCCCAATGGAAGTGTCATGCAACCAGGAAACCAGCATGACCATAAAAAGAAAACGAGGCCGATGGCAACCATCATAATGTAGGACCGAATCAGAAACGCTAACATCAAAGACTTGTTTCTGTYCAAGTTATAACCCCTATGATTTTTGTCTGTCCTCCCCCCCCCCCCCAAGACAGGAGTAGGCCCTATAACCATCCCTGTTTCAGTTTCTCTCTTTCCAGCTATGGTTTCTTACAGTAACTTGTCTGTCATTGCCCATGAGCTTAAAGAGAGCACAGTATAAGCGGCAGGCATCATGTATCTGCCCCCAAGATGCAAAACCCTTCCCTGCAAGAGGGCATTTTGGTGCAATCTAATGCAAATTCTTAGCTCGGCAGAGGCAGGACAGGTAAAGAACGTGGCCAAAAAATTTCTGCAGAATTAAAAAAAAAAAAGGATAATCTAAGACTGCCCAGTGGCAAAACCCGATGGCCACAGGAGCAAGTTTCTGCCCGGCTCCCCGCGTGAGGGAATCAACTTCCCAGCTGACCCCAAACGCAGGGCCGACACCCCCCGCCGGGAGCAGCCGATGCCGCGGCCCCGCCGCGCCGTCACGGCGCCCCGGCCTCCTCCCTCGCCCCTC
>NW_020449863.1:1376854-1482420 GCF_003343035.1 Apteryx rowi | reverse complement strand
GCGGGCTCCCCCGCGCCGCGCCGCGCCGCTAGCAGAAATGCGCGTGAAGTGATTTCGGTGTAAATCACATCGCTGCTGGCGAGGTCGTCCTGGGATCGCTCCCGGAGCCCTTCCTCCCCTTCAGATGACACTGTTGCATGTGGCCCTTTAGCAGTGTGAAATTTCCTTTTTTTTTTCTCCCTCTCCCCCCGGAAAATAATATATGGGGAGTTGGTAACTGTCACAGTGCAGACTACTTAATTTTTGTTGTTGTTGTTGTTATTCCCTCAAAATATGTGGAGTAATGAACAAAAACTGTTAGCCAGATGTTTAAATACCAGAGAGATGATTTGCAAGTAAAATTAATTGGCAGTTAACCAGTTAATAAATGGATAATGCCTACTCATCCTTCTGCTGACTTCACAGATCAGTTTTCATGTCTGCTAGTCAACTACCCAAACTTGAACATGCAAGATGTAAACTTACTGATGTTAATGTATTAGTCCAGTAAAATCTGACCTGTTCTTGCTGTCCCAGTCCATAAACACTGATCAGGATTCCTGTACTTGCTGGTGGTGTTCATGGATTCTTACAGACTAAAATAATAGCAGCAAAAGCATTAGAAAATATGATGACCCATAACTAAACTATTTATGGAAAATGTTGCAAAGTACTTAACTGCATGATTAATGTTTTTATCCCCAGTGATTACCTGCTTAAAGTTTTATATCTCTGACAGCTATAATTTTCCTGTAAGTATCTAATGGAAAGAGGGGAGAGTTCACTTAGTAAGCTTGGGCCTTGCTTCTCTGCTGGGGCCATCCCACTGGCTGTGTGCATCCCAGCTTGCTCCCTGGCCTGCAGACTTCCCCTCACGGACCTGCCAGCTTTCCATGAGGGTGCACTGTTGTGATGAGTTGACTGTCCTTATAATACTGGTGTGGGAATGAGTCGTTTCTGTGTGTGGTTTTGGTGTGCACAGCTGTTTGCCATGATTGGTTACATACTTGGTGGTCTTGTTTGGATGTTGAATTGGATCAGAACAGAGCCATTTCTTTAAATAAGACACAGCTGTCTAAAAATACCTAACACTTATCGCTTTGTTACCCGAGTGACATGGCACGGTGCTCCCTGGTGTGTTAATTCTTTTTCCTAAGGCGTAACCAAGGTATATATTAAACATCAAAAGTGCTACTTCATCAACGCTCCATGTATGCACATATGGCATGGAAGTTAAGTCGTGCAGCTTTGTAACAAACAAAAATAAGTTGTGGCAAAAAAACTTATTTACAAGTAATGAGAATTCAGATAAATAATTTTTCCTTTTCATATGAAAAAAACACATGCTATACACATTTTTCTTCTATAACTGATCATCTGGCGGTTTCCATTATATGTCTGCTTTGGAAAAATTAAATGCTTTAATGTACCACACTCACAGGTTTTGGTGCAAGTAAGTACTTTTATGATCCTTTCCACTATGATTGATAAGCAGCTTATGTTTCTGAAGTTGGGAGACTCCCAAGAAGGAACTGAACAGCATTGTCAGTGTGGTAGTCAAACCAGCGCTTCTTGAAAAGCCAAAAAACCTCAAATACAAGCAATATGACTTTAATGGAAAAAGCTAATAAACACACTGTACAATGAAAATTGCGCGTGAGTACAGAGCGTGGAATGAGGCCCTCAGCGAGCTGAGAAGGGCGCTGCCAAAGCGCCCCAGTCGCAGCGTACGTGCTGCCATTGGCTCCGCAGGGGAGGGCTGGGACTGAGGGAGCCAGGCAGGGGTCCTGCCTCCAGTGTTTACATCACTCTCAAATGGGCCAATGTTAGCATAAATAAACCACAACATGACTAACCTCTTTATCTGATATTGACTCATGCTGTATTTAGATAGACTCAAAAAGTCTTCATTTCCTATCCATTTAATTTTCTTGATCTTTATGTTACTATTGATCACATGTCTCTGAGAGTATTATGGTACGTGTTTAAGACCATAAAATGAGTCCTTGTTTCAGGTTTGTTTGACTTTTTTGTAGCATTCATCCAGCCTAGGTAGGAAGAAAGAATTCCTAGGTTTTAAACTCTAAATTCCATTACTTTCACTTCTTGTGGTCATTTTAATTTTTCCAGTGATAAAGCGATTTGCCATTATAAGTTGAGATTAGAAGTTAGCATCAGGTTGGAAGTATGAGAAAAGCATAAGAAAAGCACTATTGTAATGTACCATAGATTTCATAAAGCTGTATGAGATAATATTTTGCTAGGAATATTTTAAAGTGTTAATTTTGTGTTTGTTCTAATCTACCAGGGAATATGTCATTTAAAAACTTACCTGACAAAGTGTTTGAGAAGGCTTTCTTCTCCCTTTCCCAGTTCTGTAATGGGACAGTAACAGACTGAGGAAGACAGACCCTGGGATCTCTAATGTCATCGTAAGATTATGGTGTTGGAAGGTGATTTTATGTCTCTTTATGATGTGTCATAATAACTTGCAAGATAAGGTAGTTTCATTTCAGCTTCCTTAGAATTCCTTTTTTTTTTTTTTTTAAAGCAAGAAGTGTTTTATAGATACAAACTAATTGTTGATAGGGAAACAATATTCTCCCCCGCCTTACATATTTTTGAGGCTGCATACCTTCCAGTGAAAAATTAGGATCAGAATTATATCTTTTCTCTCTCTAAAACACTGTTTGATTCTTTTCCCTCTCCTCCACCTGTAAGGTGTAAATAGAACCATCTCTACGTGCATATATCAGTTCTGTCTGGTGTTGCTTGTAAGCACTCGATTATTTACATAAGTCGAGCAGCATGAGTAGTCACATTGACTTCCATGGCACTATTTAGAAGAGTAGAATTAGTGTGCATTTGAGTATTTGTAGGATGAAGGGGCTGGATTTGAAACTAAAGAATTAAGGCAGCAAATTCCATACATTTTGCTGCATACAGAGTTATAAAACCTCTTCTTAACTTGTCTGGCCCTGAGAAACTTATTACTGTAATCAATTGCAGGGTTGTGAGGGGAAATCAGGCCTTCTAAGATAAAGACAAAAATAGCACATTCAAATATATTTTAAGAAAGGCTGTTCTTCCCTCAAAGAGTATGCCTGAGCATAGTTCAAAGAACAGTGGCAAAAATTTTGTTTTCTTTTTTTTTTTTCCCCCCCCTGTGCTTGAAACCAAGCAGATTTAAGAGATACATTGAATTTGCTTTTGAATGGCACGTGTTTATGCACAATGTTATCTGGTAGTATTTGGGAGGGTATCCTGAGATCCCTTAGACCTTGAGGTGCTGAGAGCCTTGCACCCTCTCCTTGCATCTGCCATTACGCACTAGGCTCTAGGTAGTCTGCAGTCAGGCACGGTCAGGAGGATGAATTAGGTAACGTGCTCAGTCAGCAAGTCATATTGGTACTTGTTCTTGTTGGCTGTTGGTTGCTACATGCAAAAAGAACAGAATATTTTTGACGGCTTTTATTTTCTCTGCTTGTGCCTTGGCTGTCCCGTTGCGGGGACCCATAGCGAGGTCCCGCGTGGTGGCCGGGGTGTGTGCATTCACCTAGCCCTGCTTGAGGACAGGGACTTGAAACAACATCAGCCCTTTGTTCAGTGCTTGAGTCCTCCAGGCAAGTACAAAATAGGCCCCCACTTCTGAATAATAGTTTATCCTTTAAAAATGTGTACCTAGTATTGATCAAAAGAATCGACTTAAGTCCAGTGACATTTTCCTGCTTTTTTCTAAAATTCTATTTCTGAGAGTTCTATGAACAGATCTGTTGAAAGAAGAAAGACATTGATTTGTGTGAAGAAAAGCTAGAAAATGTGATCACATTACAACCTGCTGCTTTAAAAACTGGAAGGCAAATCTGGAGTTTGTGTTACTTTCTTCATGAGAGAATAATGATTTGGGTGATCTAGTGCATGCTTTTAACGTGCTGTATTACTTATTTTATAATAGGGATTTTTTTAGATTAAACTCTACATATTACAGTGAGGATGTTGCAACGTTTTGGATGATTTCTGTAGTGTTAGGTATATTTTGAGGTTCTGAGTGAAATGACTTGTGGTTTTAGCTTACTCTATAACAAAGCGTAATATGTCTCACAGAAGCAGCCCACCTAAGTTTTCATAATTGATGGATGAATTGCTCTGGAAAGACCCAAGATGCTGATATGATGTAGACTCAAAAAGTAGTTGATCTTTTTAGTTTGTCTTTCTCCAATTTACAATTCAAAAATCTGTTAGAATTTTCTCTGAGTTCCTGATCTTCAGCGTGCCATCCTCAGCCCAGCTGTGCCAGCGCGGATTGCTCTCAGGGCACAGGAACACAAATACTGAATTCACCTGCCCCACCAACAAGACATTTACAAAATAGCCATTGTAGGCCTTATCAGAAATTTTTTGATGTCTTTTTAGGGCAGCTAGAAAATGGTTGCTCTCTTTCCCCATCTTCCCCTCGTCAACTGCTCTTTGTAAGATTTTTGATAGAGACTGCATTGTGATATGTCCTTGAAGTGCTGTGCTGCAAGGTTTTGTTTTGCTTTTTTTTCATCCTTCGTGTTTAGACTTCATTGCCTCTATAGCAAAGCAGAATTGTTGTAGATACTCTTTTTTGATATTTGGGTTTTTTGTGGCAAACATCTTTGTGTTCGCTAATGAGGAAAAGCTTTGTCTCAGGTATGTTAAAACTGCAAAAATAGGGATTGGGGAAAAGATCTCCCCAGCAAAACAGGTACAAGTAAATTGTTAAACTATCAGCAGCTCTGTCTTAAAAGATGCCTGATGGTGAGAGATTTTTGTTCACGTTGTCCGGTTAGAATGACTCCTCCCGGGTTTCTTAAAGGACTGGATCTGTTTGCAGTGCAGAACTTATATCGGCTACTTTCTCTTTAAATAGAAATAAATTCCTGAATAATTTCAGCATGGGGCTGTGAAGAACAAATCTTACCCAACCCCATGTAGCAAAGGGCTATTAAATTTAAAATCTGATAATGACTAGAGTTCTCTACCTTAAAAAAAAAAAAAAAGTTGCTTGACTCTTGGCCATAAAAGATGCTGTACAGACCCATTTTTGTCTTTGTTCTCCACCACCCCCCCCACCCCACTATTTTCATTCATGGGGAAGTTTCATTTCCTTTATTTATATATTTTTAGTGTGTGTGTGTTTGGGGGTGTGGGGGGAGGAATGGAGGGAAGTCTGTGTTCTAGTTTTTATATTTAAAAGAAAAAAATCTCATGTTGATGTATTTAAACATAGCCTTAAATACATTCTCCCCTTTAAACCAAAAATTCTTCTGGTAAAATAGTTCATGTTAGGGGGGTGTAGTGTTTTGCAACAGTTCTGTATGGATAAGAGTCCTCTTTGAGCTCCAGTTGTACTAGCAGAAATGTGCTTTTCCCAGTATTGTCATGTTTTACATGCCAAATCAAAACTAGAAATGCCTTTTCCTGGAAGGGGCTCTATTTACACTTGGAGGGTTATGCCAATTACAACTATACGAACAAAACTTTAAAAAAAATCTTACACTTGACCTCAATATTAACTTCTTTTTCCTAGCAGAACACCCACTACAAACCTTGCATGTACTTTTGGACAGATCAGTGTGGTAAACACTACAATCCTGTGGTAGAAATGCATATAGGCACTCTTGCAAGATTACGAGAGTCTTACGCATTATGCTCTTAACTGAGTCCTAGTGAAATGCATGCTGTTATTGATAGAGCTTTTTTTTTTGCCCTCTGCTCTGCGTGCAGAACCGAATACAACTTATCGGTGAGCAGGAAGTGTATCATGAAGTATACTGTTCATATGCTAAAATATTTTCTCTTAATTAGTGATCCCATGTACTTTAATTTTGAGTACAATTTTAAAATCCTGCAGGTTAGGAAATACTGTATTAATTTGTGAAAGTTTGGAGGCATGAAATAGGTTGCTATTAATATTTGTTTTGGTCACAGGCTAAATATTATTTATTCTCTTTGGACAATGTAGCAATGCATGAAGAAGGAGTAGGTAAAAGGGATTTTTTTGGCAAGAATCTGTAACTCATAGCTGTTTCAGTAGGATTGCTTCTAACAATTTTGTAAATTGAGCTTGTACCATCAATGCTACATCTCTACTACCCTGCTGTCTCACTTTCTGGTGATAGGGAAGATATACTGGTGGAAGATCCTGTCTGTAGCAGAAAAAAAACAAGTAAATAATATCGTAGTATATGCAAATTTCCTAGTTATTTACTCTTTTTATGAAGATAGGATTTGCTTTGTTAGCAAAAAAGTTAGTTTATTAAATAAAAAATAGGTGCTGACCACTCTTGAAGTAATTCACATCTGCTACAAGAATTAATACTTAAAAGACCCTACATAGCTAAGTTGAGCTTTCTTTTCCCTAAAATGTAGGCTGCTGAAGTCCTCAAATGCTTATGGTGCTGACTTTGAGTTCCTTAAATATCTTCCCAATTGTTTCTTTTTGGCCTGCTTCTGTTTCATTTTGTCTCGCCCTGAGTATCAGAGTTGGGCGTACCTTGTGGAGAAGTGGCCCTCTTTGAGTTGGATGCACGTCACCTTTAGCAGAGACAGAGCACTGCATGTTTCACTCTCTCCGAAGGCTGAAAGCATCACATTTGCAATGGTACCTTGACTGCAGAGAATCTTTAAATAAATACAAGTTCTGTGGCCTTTACCAAAGCTGTGTCTGCTGAGCATAGGAGGCTATAATCATCTGAACCACAAGTTTACATTATGTATAGCTCAGCATTTAGCACAGCTGTTTTGTTGCTGCTTGTACCCCTAATGTATCAGGGAAGGAGGGGGAAAGCAGTTCAATGGCTAAACCACTTGCTCCTTTGGGGTTTCTCTTTTATTTTTTTTGTTACTTTTCAAAACTTATATTCTGTGTTGCAAAGGAACACTTATGTATTCTGATAGAACAAAATAAATGGTTAACGTTAACCTGCATTGAATGGTGCAGCTTTGCAGAAGCGTTGATGCTTCATATGTCTCTTCAGCATGCCATGCAGTTCAAATTCAAGCAAAGGTCTCCCACATGGTTATTTGCATGTGTCCTCCTATCTCTGTTTTGTATCTGCAATTTCAGAATGTGCTTCCAGAATTATTTCTGTTCATTTCCAATCATTCTTCAAAGATAACTGGTGAAAACCAACAGGCTGGTTGTGATTTTACAGCAGTAGAAGGTAGACAACTTTGATCTCCTTGTAAAATGAATTTTCTTCATGTGTGGGCTGGGTGTGTAGTGTGTTGATTTAGTTTTTATTGATCAGTGTAAAAACGTGAATTCAGCATCACAGCAATGATAATAAACAAGTACTTGCAGATATTCTAATGAGTTCCTGGCAAAAATAGGGCAGAAAACAATCTCAAGAGATTGACATGCTTTAGTGATGAGATGCTGAACCAGGATACTTTTATATAAAGGTTTGGGTGAAACTGTTTGAAGTTTTTACTTTCTTTGGCAACGCAACTGATGCGAGCAGTAGCATGTCAAGCAGGGCAGGATGCACTATCTTTTGTATTCAGGTGTCAGAAATGGCACTCTTGCCTCTGTCTGGAAGGACTTCCACCATCCTACTTGCTCCAAGATAGGACAGATTGTAGGAACCGCATGTCTGCTTTGTTAGAGGGTGTTTCTGAACACAAGCAATGAAGTCCTAATTTCCTTTCAGACTTTGTGTGTAGGAGTGCCCTGCGAACCATCCACATGTGTTTCAGTAAGCCTCCATGGCAAAGCAGCAGGTACAGAGGGGAGTGGAGGGGAGGAAGATTTCTAAATGAACAGACCATATATGCCTGGAAGAGTGAGATTCATATTCATAACTAAGTTAAACCTGTATTTATGAGTATGATAGGGACATATCTCCATTTAAGATGGCAGTAGTACTTCTAAGCCAAAATATTTGCAGAAACACAGGCAGGTAGCTTGTCCCACTTTCTTTCATTGATGCAGTGTGTTTCCAAGACTGGAAGAGACTTCTGAGTGATAGTGATGGACAGTAATTCTCTATATTTTTTCATCAGATAAACTTGTTTTATGCTGTCAGAGTTCAGTAAACTACTATCTGAGCTGCATGGATCATGATGAAAAAGTATTGCTGCTGCCTGTGTGTGTGTTTGATAAATGAGAAGCAGAATATACCTGAAAGAAGAAAAGTATTTTTTCAGGAATATGAAATTTTGAAAAAGCTAGATCATAATGAACTTTAATACTTTTCTAAAGTTGCTGGTATTATAATGAAAAAGCATGAATAAGAGAATATGCCTTGCAGGTAAAATGGAAAAAAAGGCTTCTCCATTTATATGCTTGAAAACCAAAAATGCATTGCAGAGGATGAATTTTACCCTTCGTTTCGCTTGTAGTAAAAATTAGCCTTTGAAGTTAAAAACAGCTTTAGATTTAAAGAATAATACACCTGAAAATGGAGGTGCACAGAAAAAAGATGTAGTGATAAATCCTGTTTTGTTAATGAAAAGTACCTATGTTAAGCCAAATGTGGCTACCTGTATAGTGAGGTACTACTTAATATGAGCAGGGATGATAAAATAAGGCCCTAGCAGATTTTCATTTCAGCAATTTTCAAATTTCAGAAGAAATTTTAATCTGAATATTGAATGCACGTATATAAATGATAGACTAATACCACAGAATTAGAATAACTAATGAAAGGAATGATACTTTCTTGCTTAAGATCTCTTAGCATCCCTAGGCTAACTACGTGATCATTAGTTAAAGTAGGGGTTCATTAAAATAACATGGGCTCGTCTGGTTTTAAAGACTAGCTCTCAGCCAGTAGGCGATGGCCCAAAACTAATAGGGTTGCAATGCAGACTTTGTGGAAATGGTACATAGATTATTACATTAAGCTGATTGATGGAAAGGCTTCTGTTGGATTAAGTGCACTATGTATTGGGCCAGATTTTTCAATTTTAAATCATCTTCAGCAATGTCTGTTCATACTGTAGTCAGTTGAACTACTTGTGTGACTGAAAGGAGGTACAAGACTGCATCTTGATATTGATATAGCTCTTAGCTGTAATTATTATGTTCTGTAATTATTGTCGTCTTCTAGTCGAAGAATTCTAATCATAAAGTGGACGATGCGCTTCAGTTACATAAAGAAAATCCTTACATTTAAGCCCCTAAATTTAAAACATAAACATTTTTTTCAGGTAGAGCTTTTGCTTTTGGGTTATTTCTGGAAAATCCGTGCTGCTAATTATGTAAATTGCAAGAAATGAAAAAAGAGAACAAAAGAGCAAGGCATCTTATTTGACTTTACATTTGAGGAAACCTTAAAATGTGCACATTCTAGTTATCTGTAGTATGTGTCTGTGTTGTTCTGCTACTGTTTTTGTTACCAGTAAACCAGATCACTTAAACTTGTCATTTCTTGTACTCTTTGTGCAGCTAGACTATCAGCCAAATGTTGGAACTAGGAAGTTCTTTCAATAGCAGGGTCAGTTTATGCCCACTGGAAAGACTCTTTTTGCAGGGCTCCTTCCTTGGAGACACAAAAGGTTCTTGCTGAAAGAAAACGTGGGGTGTTGGTTTGTTTGTTTGTTCTAATTTTTATGGTGCTGTGTAGGCAAGTCAATGTTGTTTTAGTTCAGTGCTGTACAACAGCAATAAGTTCTTGTACCTGCACCTATTACCTATTAAGGCAATAAGAATTTCTCCTTGAATTAAGTGAAGCCGGATTTCTGATCTGTTTACAGATCAGAAAGAAGAGAATGGAAGAAGAAGTGGTGTTCAAGTGAATGAACAAACTTTCAAGCTGACTCACTGATGCATATACAGTATATGCTGTACAGATTAGTCACCACTTACTGTAAATCTTTCTTTATGGTGCTTGGTGGACATGTGGCTGTATCAGACAGCAGTTAGCTGGCTTTGTAGACTGGGAATTCAGGTAAATGTTATTTCCACAGTATTTGCACATTAAACAACAACAAAAAACACAAAACCTGAAGACATGTAAATTACCGAGCTAAAGGCAAAAGAAATCTTTTAGTTATCTCATGGTGTTACTATCTTTCTTAATCTGAGAAACTAGTAGGAAAGCAAATAAATTATGCAACAACTTTTTTTTTTTAATTTAGAAACCTGTGCTTACATGTTATTAGTACTCAGCAGTGTTCTGCCCTGTCCTGTGCAGGTTGGTTTGACTTTTTTGTGTTTTTTTCATCAGGTAGGTTTCAAGCTGCTTTAGTGTAAAACACCAATTTACATTATGGTAACAGAATAACAATTACATGGAAGGATATTTGTCTATTAAAAGCACTATTTTCRTTTGCCAAGTAAAAACTTAAGGAAAATTACCCTCCAGGTTAAATTTTCTCATAAAAGTTCTCAAGTTCTAAAATTATTTACTGGTGTAATAGGTATGCGTAGCACTTAAGGCAAAATTTGTATTTAAGAAGTTGCTTTGGAGGGGCAAAAGTGTTTTTTTTGTTTTAAAAAGTTTGTAAAGACTCTTGTGCAGCCTTTTCTGAGTTACCCAAATACAGTAACTGTATGCTTTGTGCTTTCTATCTTTTCTTTCAGTGGCTTCTTTTCTATTTGGCTGAAGTTTATTTTCCTTTTAAATTTAGCTGTGTATTTTTTTAATTCTTAGATACCTTTCCTCTCTGATCTTAACCTGTTTCAGTTGACTTTTTTTATCTGTCCTTAGAGAATTGTTCATTTCAGATGCAATTGTACCAAAATTCCTTTAGAGTTATTACAGCAAGATTTTTTTGATAGTTTGTTTAAAATTACTTCCTCCCAAAAGAAAAAAAACAAACATCTCACTGAAGAGTGAGAACCAGACTCTGCTGGCACTGTTGGGTGGGACTCCACTGAAGTTACATGCCTCTACAAGTGGTTTGGCTCAGAGTTCTCAAAGTGATCTGATCTGTAGTAGTGTTCAAGTCCTCTGAAGAGCAGGAATGAAGGCTGAAAGACAGTTATTAAATTTTGGGTTATCTCACACCATTTMTTTGAAATGGAGGCCAAACAGTTTACATATCTCTGTATCTTGGATATGAAAAAAAGATTTTTTTCTCCACTAGCCTTTGTATGGAAATGACATCACAGCTTATGTCAGCCATGCTAAATTCAGACCTATTTCTCCTCCCTGCTGGATTTTTAACCAAGTGTTAGCTCTGTGCTGTAATTCTTTCCCTACTGACTCTGACACATTGATAACGTCATCTTAAATGCAGTTATGGCCTTCTGAATTTTGTAAGATGAAATGTGAGAATTAAACATCTGGTCTAAAGCCTTTTGAAATCAATGGGAAAGTAATTTAATTCATTTCTGTGTGCAGAGTCAGAGCCCCCCAAATACTGTACTGTTTCTGGGGTCACTGATGCAGAGCATGTATGGCAGGGATAATGAGTTGTCTTTTTGCAGATATGTTGTACGGGTGATCTGACCTTGAGTTTGCTGTGTTGTACTGTTGCGTAGGTATGTCCTCTCAGCACTGCTGATAAGAAATGCCCATATGAGGTTGGATAGGTTTTTGAACTAAAGCTAATACTCTTAGATGTTGTCTGAATGTCCCCTATGAAAAGCCAAGCTCTGTAATAAGGAGTTAGAATATGCCACATTTCCACAATAAACAAGAATGTCTTCAGACTTTTCTTCTGGGGTTCAAACTATGGCTGCAGCTGTGGCATGTGTGAAATGGAGACATGGGGGTTTTCTGTAATAGTTTGAGGAGCTGGAAGGAGGGAAACAGAAATCAAATAGAAGTAGACATTTTGAAAGGTTGATTGCTGCCTTCTTTGTTCAAAAAGCCATTTTAAAATAAATCACTTTCCAGAGGAAAAATAAATATATTAAAAAAAGGGAGAAGTGTGATGTTGAATTTATGCGCTCACATGTAGCAGGCTTGGTGCTACAACGATGATAGTACCAAGTGCATGCAGAGACAAAGCAAATGGATAATGATCTTCCTGGCTCTTGTGTGTCTAAATTTCCTGCCATAGTGTCCTATATGCAGAATGTCTTTATTTATCTCAACTATTTGGGGAGATCTAAGACAGTAGGGGGGAGACTGATCCCAATTACTTTAAAAATACAGTGAAACAAAAACATCCGTGGCTACAGTGGACATGGGGAGATTTCCATTCTCTTTCTGGTTTCACCAGCTGTGCTCTGCTTTGGGAGGAGGGGGAGAGGCCTTTAGGTCTTGCTCAGCAGGAAGGGTTGCATGAACAGTTTTGGATCAGGCTCTTGGTATACAAAAGTTACGGATATCCATTCATGTGCTTTGTATTTTTGGATGTCTTTTCTTGCTTAGCTTTTCTTCTATAATAGTCACCTAGAAATGAATGCAGGAGGAAGTACCGAGAGATGGCCATAAGAGAGAAGGAGTGTGCACACGCACACATCTGAATACCAGTACCAGGCACTGCCCTGGAAGAAATCTAGGCCACATGCTGACCTTATCCAGTACATTTGTTTGAGTGGTAAGTGCTCGCACATGCTATGGGGTGGCCTGTTAGAAAAATCTGGTAAAATTATTTGTTTCTTCTAGAGTTTGAAAGGAACGTTTTATTGCTTTAGTTATTTGTATAGCCGTATACTGTTCCTAGTTTCTTACATATGTTCTAGTAATTGTCAGTAACAGGTGCTTGCTAGCTGAGGTAGAGCAATATTTAAAAATCAGACTTCTAATGGGGGAAAAAATTTGCATGAATTTAGTATCAGCAAAAAGGTCAGATTGAAAATGTTGACCTCTAAAGTTCACGTTCGTCACAGAACAGCAGCACGGTTGGTGGCGGTGCAGGCCCTTCAGCTCCATGGTTCAGTTGCAGCGATGTGACTTTTGAGAAAGAGTCAGTAGTTCTGGTTTGGGGTCTGCGTACCTGGTTTGGCTGAATCTAGGAAAAGCAACATGCCTTTTGGTGTGTGCACCAGCCCAGAGGAACAGTATTGGACATGTGCTCACCACTGCTTGGTGACTTTGCTGGTACGGACCGATGGGAGACATGAAATAAAATCTCTGTGTTTTGTTGTCTGCCACTGTTTGACCCCACTTTTCTCTTTATGTACAGCCAAGCATCCTGATCTGTTTTGGTCATATTCCTAGTTGCTATTGCATTGTATGCATGTGTATTAGATCACCATTGGTTACCACCGTGGTAGTAAATTTTGATCTTGCTTCTCTTTCCACCATCTGAAAAAAAACATCCACTGAGAGAAAGATGTAAGTCGCTCTGCACTTGCAATGATGCAGCTGTGTCCCCTGAAAATCATTTTTGGGTATTCCGTGGCCTGAATCCTCCAGTATCCGTGATATTTTTGTCACACTGTCTTCACATCTCCATAAATGACTCTCTTAATTGCCATGCCCTGTGAAAATCAGTTGGGGAACTTTTAGCCAGGTGTAACAGATTTCTAGTAGACAATTCAGAGGTGAAGTATTTTACATTTCAGTTTGTCAGTGCCCTTAAAAATCTTTTTTGTTTTTTTGCATTTCTGGTTAAGAGCTAATAGAATATAGAGCACATATGGAAATGGCAGACGTTGTTGCTGGGTTTTTGAAATTTTTTTATTGTTCTTGTTTCTAAAATTAAGCACACAGGAGTTCACAGGATCCTGCAGAGAATTCGAATGATATTGTACAGTCATGTGTCCAGGGAATCTTTTTAATGCAGTCATATATATATAATGATCAGAATCCATATTTAAAAAAAATACACTGCAGTAAGGAAAGATGAACCAAATGGGATAAAGACATCATACTGTTAAATAGCTATTATTATACTAAGTGAAATGTTTAGGTTTTGCTGCCTGCATTCTATTGTGCTTCCTTTTTTTGGTTGTCCTTGTTCTTCCCTATGTAAGAAAATAACTTGTAGTAGCAGCCATTCTGCTTATCCTTAGAAATATGTTGGTAACTGAAAATTGGATCACATGACCGAAGTATTCCCTCTCTGTGTTAGAAAAATAACAGTGTCTTTCTCATGTAGGTGGATTAGAAATCCATTACACTGGCATCCATGTACACAAGTAGTGGAATTATTATTCTGACACTGTAATATGTTTCTAAGTTCAGTTATAGAAGGAGTAGTGATCTGACAGCTTGACCGCAAGTGTGTTTGGTGATATTCACATGGGCATAGTTGGTTACAGAATTTGGGTCAGCAGAACGGTATACTGATGAGCTGTCTGACACAGGACCGTAGAGGCTCTAAGACTTGTTAACTGTATTAAGTTATGTTARCTGTTGCTGTATTTACCAGTTAAAGAAAGCATAAAAACTTTACTGAATGATTTTACTTTTTAATCTCTTGAGCCTAGACCTTAAACTGCTACAGGACTTCTTCCTTTTTGAGATAATTTTGATGGCATGTCCCATACCACTCTAGAGCAAGTTTATTTAAGTCAGACACTAAAGTCAAATTTATGCTTTGTAACTGAAAAAGATGTACAGCATGTGATATGACTGTATTTAATATTCCTTTAATTGTTTCTGACAGTAATTTTAGTAAAAATATCTTTTTATATATATAATATGTATATAAAATATATACATATACCCTGCAGCTCTGAAAAACAATGAACATACACACGTATGCATTATATTGCAATAGTTTTCCCATGGGATTTTTGTTATTGTTGTCCTTCTCACAAATTGCAAACCTGTAATTTTTCATGTGCTGTTCTTTGGCCCTTTCTGCCAGAGAGGCTCAATCTATCATGTTAAAAAAATCAATAAAAAGTCTAGAGGTTTATTTATAAAGTAGAGCATGGAGACAGGGTGCAAAAATTCCATTAAAATGGCAGTTTAGCGCTATATCTCTTTGGGACTAAGCTCATGATATTTTAAACTTAAACTATTAAAATTGTTACAAGAGTGCTTTTAAAATACCACAAATCACAGCAAAGCTTTCCAGTTCAAACTTGCCTTTATATAATGCACTAGAATTCAGCTTATATATGTTTTTGGAATGTCTAATGCTGGCCTCAAACACCATTTTAGCATCCATTTTAGAGCTTTGTTATAGTTAATAATCTTACAGGTTTTTGCTCAAGTGAAAATACATGGATGTAACAAATCAGAATTTATTTTCCTTCAGAAGCGTGAGCTTGTGTATGTCTTTGTGCAGTTGCAGCTCTGTGTAAATTAATTATTTCTGAGAAGTCTATAAGCTTCTAATGTAATTCATCAGAATTGCTTGGCTTGGCACACAATACTTTGTTAGAGGAACTTATAAATTCAGGTGACTGGGTTATTTTATTTCATAGCAGTTTTCACCAGTGATGTGATGGTCATCTACTCCATGTTTCCTATCACAAAGAAATAAATGTGCTCCTGTGCTCATAAATGTGATGCTGAAGAGTTTATGGGATTGTATCCGTATTAAACCTCTCAAATAGCAGAAACAGTGTATCTGAAGTGGAACCTCCACCCTCCCAATATCTTTCTGACTTGTTTTATTAGCCAAGGTAGACTGATCTTGAAACTGTTGAGTTTTAAATACAAAAGGCTGTGCATGGTTTTATGTTGTGTCAGTTTTTTTCCTGGGATGGGGAGAATTGTTTCTAACGAAAATACCCTTTTTTATTTCCAAAAAAAAAAAATCCCCAAAAGATGGTGTACTCTTATTTGGGTAAGAAGAGATCTGTATAATGTGGGGTTTGAGGTTTTCTGTTTTTTAATCTCTAATGGAAGTTTGTATAACTTGAAAGATTATGGAACTGAACCAAAATCAGCCTTTTCAATCTCTGGAAGACAAAGCAGGCCGTCAGAGAGCAGAGCTCTCTGTGAAAGCTGTAGGACTAGGCTACGTCAATGAATGTGAGAGAAGGCAAAAGAGAAACTCCAAATGACCAAACATGTCTCTGAGGTATAAATATGTGCCCTGTCACACAGTCGGATCCCTGCGTACAACTGAATTACCCAGCCCATCATTTCTGTTATTCATCCATCAGCATTTTCTTTTCATAGTAATTCACAGTCTAGTTCTACCTCACTTGTTGTCTGTCTTTGCTTGTGTACATTTTCTCATTCCTGTCTGTATTAAGCTGGAGTAAAGTAATGATCCCAGACAACTCAGAAAACCAAAAATATTAATATGGCCCTTTTGCTGTTGAGTAGCATTAGGATCTTAGTCTGTGTAATTACCATGCGGTAGGAAACTGGAAAATTCATGCTGGTGTTTGGAAAGTGGAGACTCTAAAGGAAGACCGTAAAAGCTTGAAAAATAAATATTTTTCTGTTCATTTTTCTAAATGAAAGCAGCTAAAATCTATTCCATAAGGTGCTTCTCCATTTGAAAAGGAAAGCGTTTAGCCGTGTTATACAACTTTGAGTATAAATGATAGTTAGCTTTCCCACTTTTGAAAAAAATACCCTCCATTAGTGAGCGTAAAGGAAAATAGCATCAGTGGGGAAAATATAGCTTCCTGTGAAGCCCTTACAGTCTGGGGTCACCAGTCTGTCAGAAACCAGGGTTGTGGGTGGGTTAACTTGATTTGGCCAAATTGTGATTGCTGCCAGCTGAGGTTGGCTTCCCCAGTCGGCTCTTCTGCCCAGGGCAGAGCCCCCTGTTGGGCTCTCCCTGGCTGGAGAGGAAGCAGATTGGCTTTCTTGTGTCTGGGTGCTTGTACTGTGCAGTGCTCTTGTGCCCAGAGTGATGCAAAAAGCCACAAGGTAGGGAGGGAAGCTGGGAAGGTGATAAAAGGTATGGCAAGGAGCAAATGAGAGAAAGTAACACACACCATGGTATCAGGCTGAGAGCTTTCAAATGCAATCATTAGGTCAGGGTGCCGCAGTGTTGTGGTGATCACTCAAGATAATTTAGAAAGGATGATGTTCCTGAAGGGAAATTAGGGTCTCCTCCTCTCCTCTAGGAATCCTGCAGCCCTTTTTTCCTACCCTCAAGACTTCTTTAGAAGTTATTCCCCTGGCTACTCTTCCAGCAGATTGACTGGCAGAGTAGCTGTCTGCTAAGCTTTTAACACACTGTGTTTTAGAGCATTGATTTCCATTTCTCCTCTTTCTCTTGTATGTGGACATGTTCTCATTCTAGCAGTAGGATTTTTTGCATAGTTTCCTTTCAGTTGCATGGATTTTTTTTTTCTTTTATTGTCTTATGTGAGTGATATGGAGGTGTGAGAAAAGTAGTTTTTTATAAAATGTTTGCACTAGGGTAGGCCTGCTGGGCTCTGAGTATTACAACATGTGGTGTGCCAGTGCTGTAGCACTATTTCAGGAGTGGATCCTCTTTTTCAGTAACAGCCACTCCTTTGCTCAGCTCCTCTTCTTTCAACAGGCAGGACTAAATACTGTGTTGCTATGACACCTCTTTTTCCCTCTGTGCCTGCAGTTGTAGTGTTTCTTTTTTGTCTCCTCCTCCCTGGCGGGACATGTGGCAGAGGATGTGGGACACATTGATTACAGAGAGTCTGAGCAGCTCATTGCACCTGCCATGGCCTGAAAAACTACTGTCAGGGAGCTACGTTCATGTTGGAAATCTGGGCAGGTCTGGCAGGGTGCTAGGACAAGCAAAATGGCCTGTGACGGAAAACTTGCTACTTGTCTCCTTGCCTGCAGTATTGGCCTTCTGCAGGTGCTTCTTGTTGAACATGGGTCATTTTTGGTGTGGTCATTGAGGACAGCAGGCTCGCAAGGTGTGTTGTCCCAGCACTGCAAGTAGCCAGCTGGTAATTTTTGCAGTCAGTGAAATCTTTTGGGGTAGACTTGAAGAGCTCTGATGTAGCTCTGGATCAGAGTCAAAATGAGCACTTCAGGTTTGCCTGTTGAGTAGGTGGTGATGGCTTTAGCTTCTGAAATTCCTTCAGGAACAGGGCAATCCGCTATTAACTGTGTCGCCCTTCACAAGTAGTAGTATTACAAGCAGATGACAAATCCGTGGTATATGGAAGGAAGCATGTCTGTGGTGACTATGCCTGACAACTTCTGTTTGTGTGTCTTGCACTTCATTTACGTTATTTTGACCCCATACTTTGGCAGGGGCAGCAAAAGAGTTTCTATTCTCCCTTAGCCATCGCTGCACCATCTGGCTACTCAGTCTTTCTCTGTCACTTTCTTCTGAAGAATCAACAGATTCCCCACAAGTGGGGACAAGATGATGAATGAGCTGTACGGATACTTTCAGTGGTGTTGGTTTCTCTTGCTCAAACACTGAAGTCCACTGACTTTTTTTCCCCTCCTTTCCTTTCACATTTGGCATCAAAAGAAGATTCCCCAAATCAGTTGGACAGGGACTTTGCGACTTGATTTATGTTTCATTGCATAGTCTTCCTTTCTAGGGTGGGAGCATGGTCTGGCTCCTRAAGAATTTGAATGTTCCACCTAGCAAGTTCTCTTATTACAGAGGTTTGGGACATGGTGATCCCCTGGGTCTCTTCTGCTTTCTTCATGTGAAAAACAGTGTTTTTTGTGGTTTTGCTGTAGGGAGGTTGTGAGTTTTAGGATGTTGTATGTTTTTTATGGGCCCAGATATTCTTTGGACCTTTCTGAACTAAACAGGTATCATGTAGCTGCTGGTGACTGGAGAGGACTGTCCTTCTCATGGTCTGAGCCCTTCTAGATCTGTGTTTTTATTTTTGTGACACCGACTCTGCGAGACTTTTGTCAAAAGTCACCATTTAACCAAAGCGGTGAAACTTTGTTTCTGACTTTGGGGAGTTTCCCCACCAAATCTGCTGGTTTTGCCACTTTTCCAGGTTGTGCCTCCATGCCAGCACTGGCTCTCTGCTGCATCTAGGGCCAAGTCTGCAACAAGCAAGAAAGGACTCTCTAACCCTTTTKTTTTTTTTTTTTGTCTGAAGAGAGGAAGTGGTAGATGCCAATCTTTCTCTCTCACACATCCTTCCATGCGCATCTTGCTGATGGCCACCCAAACTGTCCCCTCAAGAAACTATTCCACCATGACTAATTTCCTGGCTTTTATTTTGAAAATGTAGTCATCAAAGCTTGCACAGATCAGCTGATGCAAGTTCCATTCTGCTTTGTATAAAAAAACCTAGAAAGCGTAGTTCTGGGAAGAGGTACTGGAGATGTTTTTTGTGATACGAAGACAGGGAGGGAGGGACATTCCTGTGGAATGGGTACTCCTCCTCTTTTAAACTCACTGAGCCTGGGAATCTGATAGTTTGGATTTCTTCCATACCTATTTCTTAAGCTTTGTAAAGTCCTTTGAGCTACTTTTGTATGTGCAAATGGAAAATTCTGGTATTGCTGCATACGCATAGTCAAGGTCTAGAGGACCGTGACATAATGTAAAACCAGTGCTTTGGGCTTGAATTAGTCAGGGGGTGGGGGAGTAGTGAATATTCATGGCTTTAATAAATTAATTGGTGTATCTTGATTTCAAAATGAAGACTAAGTGCATTGGGAATAGTAGATGCACACTCTGCCAGGTATGAAGACTAACCAAGATTATAATTGTTAAAAATTAATACTGTTAATTATAATTCCATAAAAGCTCTCTGTCTGATTGGTGAGATGATCCACCTATGTAATAAATATTGCCATATCTTTCCCTTGCTGCTTATACAAATACTTGTATTAGGAATATTTTGTGGATGCTATCATTTATGTGACTCTGTATCTTGGGCATAACTCTGTTAGTTAAACTTTCTTGAAGAAAGCATCTTTTAAGGCTAGTACAGTTTCAATATCTGAAAACCATTATTAATGGGTTTTGCATTTATTGACAAAGCTGTCAATGCAGAATAATTTTACTGAACATCGTGGAGTTTATTCAGATCTTCATCAGCAAACAGCTATCTGAAGCTATCTGTCACTGGCTGGAAAAGCCAACATAGTTCTTAAAAACAGTGGGGAAACTAGCTGTGCATTAATCGCAGATAACGGGGTTCTTGGGTGTTTTTTTTTTCTTTAATTAAAAAAAAAAGTCTCCTTTTCAGACAGATTGTTTCCTAGAAATGCTAGGAGAAATGGTTAAATAAAGTTTCCTGTTACCAATCTTATTAGTCTTAGCATTTGACTCCGAAAAAACAAAACAAAGCCCACTAGCCTCTCAGAAGCCTGACCAAATCCTTCAAATACCCTCTGCTTTACTACAGCTACCCTAATATAAACAAGAGTGAATGAAGTTCATATTTTTGGCCTTGTCTAGAGCAAAAAAAACCCTTAGTATTTTGGAAACTGAAAAAAAGGGGGGGGGGGCTCTGCTGTTTCAGTGTGGGAACTGAAAGAGAAGCAAAAGGATTTATTATAAGTGTTCTGAGAACAGGGTTGGTAAGTTTCCTTGAGCCTTTGATAGGACAAAACTAGCTTTCTCGCAGTGAACAGGTTTTAAATTGCTTAGCTCTTTAGGAATTGGTTCCTGTCATTGAATTTGAGGGAAAGTTAGTAAGTCAACAACCTAAAACAACATTTTTTTTAAAGCCCTACACCAGTGTAAAATATTTTAAGTATTAAAAAAAGGGGGGGGGGGGAAGCAGCTAGTCATTTTTTCTTCTTTTTTTAAAAATTGTCTTGCAGAGATATAACAGCAAGCTGTGAAATGGTTGTGATACTATCTTGACTTCAGCCTGTATCGAGATTCCACTTCAGGGAGTGCAATCGTGCAATAAGCTGCCTAGTCAAACATTTCTCAGTTGCAGCATGCTGGATGCAGAAGCTTTCTGAGGCATTCTCTTAGTGGGATATTTTGCAGGATCAGGACCGTGGATTATTTTCTTAATATACTATCAGTGACCCTTGACTGAATACAGTAAAGAAAAAAAAAATTACATACATACTCCTAGAGGCATAGCAAATAAAAAGGTAGTTCACCTTTTATTTTAACTATTGGCAGTGTAGGTTTTATGAAATCTCACCAAATCTGTTCAATAGAAATTCAAACAGACTTGTTCTGACTTCTTCCAATTATCACAACATTTAAATGCTGTAATGCTAGTGATATATTTCTTCTTTAAGAAAAGTGAAGAGAGGCAGCAGGAAGTGAGGATGTAAACGGCACATACTTCTCAGAAGCAAAAAGAAAATGACATAACTGTTTTTCTGACTTCAAGCAATCTTAAATTTATGTAGCAGTTTTCACTGTATTAATTTCTTGAAGGAAAAATGTATATATTCCACAGTGCTAATGTGGTCATATTCCTAACTTTTTACAGTGATGCTTTATACAGACACATTATAGTAACTACTTTGAAATGGTTTCTGTTTTATTAAAGACCTGATTAGCTAGGAGGGAGTGGAAATTATACATTTTAATAACAACAAGTACTGGTAATATTTATTTTCTTTTTTTCCCTGCCCATTTAAATATCTTTTTCTTTCTTTTATTTTTATGTGAAGTTTGTGTGTGTGTTATTCACTAAAATCTTAGTATATGAGATAGTTGTAATTTAGCATTTTGTGTAATAATCCATTTCAGCAAAAGTGTTGTGATTTTTTTTTTAATCATTTAGAAGCAAACAAGATAAATGTTCTAAAAGTCCTGTGTCTGCAATCCCATTATTTTTCTTTTGAAATTTTTACTTGCTGGTATAATTCTTTTCAAGAGGGTCTGCTGCTTTCTGAAAAAAAATGATGCTCAACRAATACCATGGGATAATACAGAAGCCTTTGTAAGATGTGCACTGACCTACCTAAGAAACCCAAGAGAGATAATTACAACCTTTCTTAGTCTACATGCAAATGCACTTTGCAAACGTTTTTCCATGCAAAGAATGCGAACCAGTTACATTTTGGAAACTATAGGTATATGGAAAATGGACTATAAAACAGATGCTTATTTCTGGAGATTTTTTGAAGAGTTCCAGATTTAAAAAATATATATATATATATATTTTATGTGTATATCATATTAAATTATTAGGCATCTTTACTAGTGTGTAAGGAAGATTTATGCTGTAATGAAATATTGCTGTAACCTAATTTAGAACTTGACAAATCTGGTTTTATAGGGCTGAATTATAAGGGATACCTCATTATTTGAGGCGAAAGCTTTTATTGTTATTTTTGGCATCCTCGTCTCCTCTTTGCTTGGGTTGTGCTGTGTAGGAGCTGCTTTGGGCAAGAAGTCTCAGCTGATTCTTTTTCAAGGGAACTGTACAGGATGAAGTCATGATTAAGGATCACATTCTGGCAAGCCTTTCTAACCACATGTGGTCACTGATTTCAAGTTAAATGCTTACAGTCCTCATTGCTCCTCTGGGTAAGAAATGTAGATCTTTGGAAAAGCACCAATTTCTACCTTGTACTCAGACATACCTTACTGATACTCCATATTGTTATCAGTAGCACACCAAATTTAGCTACACAAAAATGACACATATACTGCTTAAAAACAATCTTTCCTTCTGTCTACAGATCTCATGATTGTCTCTCATTTTAAACTCTAACATGCTGTTGCATATTCTGAGTATGACCTCACTGTGACTTGCAGCAGACAGTAGAAAACATTACAAGAAAATATTATTTACTAAATTTAGGAAGTTTACGCAGAATTTTGAGTAGCAAATACCTCCTTGAGTGTTTTTTAAGACTGTTTGAATTACTCCTGTGTTGCTGTTTACAGGTATTGTCACAACTGAGAACAAAACTGAAAACAAAAGTTGTGCATTTGACTGAAGTGAATAGCAAATTTTAGCTGTAAATAATATGTCTTTATAGAGAAATGAGCTTCTAGTGTGCAGGGTTTTTGTTTCCCCTGCTGCCCTGGCAAGGAAAGTGGTTGATTTTAAGCAAATTGTACCTACTTGTAGCTACAACCATATATGCACACACAAGTGAGCATGTGACAAAGGAAAACAAGATGTGCAGTTCAAACTCAGCCAGTAAATCTTTTCAGAAACCTTTTCTGCTCCTTCCTAGGAGAGAAAAGTTTTACGCTGTGATCCTGTTTGTGTGTTACCCCTTGCCCTGCGGCTCCTTGGGCACTCCTTCTGATGTGTGCTTATCAAACTGGAGGAGGGAGACATTGCCAGATGATTTATGTGATCAGCTATAAGTAGCGGATTGAATGTTTACATTTAGAAGGAATATTCAGAATAACTTGCTCGTAAGCAAAGGTTTAAAAGTTGGAATATAAGCAAGAACGCTCAGTTTGGTGTGCGTTGAATATGTGCTGTGTTAGTTATGTGATTAGCTTTAGTTGTAAACCATTTGCTGAGTTTTAGCGACCCTGATGTTTAGTCTTTGCCCCCCCATTTAGACATCAGTAGCCAAGTGTTTTGCCTCTGTATTTAGCCTTAAGTTGCTCTTTTTTTTCTGATGTAGTCACCAGATCAAATTATTTATAAAATGAGGACATCCTTTTGGATTTCATATGTAAACAGTCTTAAATATGTGCGCAGGCAGAGAGATTCTTGTCTGTTTATCCATGGCTGAAGCACAGATATTAATAAATAGTGTGTTTCCCTCTCAATTAATAAATAGTGTGTTTTCCCTCTCAAACTTCATTTAAGTTCTCTCTTTAAGGCTCAGATTTCTTCTCTAGATTACTTGGAGAAATACTTCCACCTTGCCCTTGATCAAATTACTAGTTGCAGTATGTCTCTGCCACTATGATTATTTATTGTGAGCCAGGGTAAGGGAGTGAATTCTTCCTGAGTGGCTTCTACCAGGCAGGTACTTGCACAGGCAAAACCGTGGCTGCATTGCTGTCATTGGCGTCTGAGGATAGGGTCTGCTCTCTTTCCTTCAGGTAATATGATGGCTCTGAGTCTGTTAATTTTGGAATTAATGGTGAAAGCCAGCAGCCTGCTGCCAGCCCAGCTAGGGGCCGTTTAAAATCTTGAAGCCATTTTCGTGTTGTAGCTGCTGACCCTTATTTGTCTCAGTCACCTACTGAGGTGTCTTACAAAGCGCTCTCCTTGCTGTAAGGATTTTGGGGGTGGTGGGGATGGACTGTGAAGGTCGGAGGTGGCTGGCATTGCCCCAGGCCTCCGCGCAGTGAGGCACTCGTGTTGCTCCCTCTGCTGCATCTTTTTGGACATGAAGCGCTGCTGACCTGCGAGGTACCCGGCAGCATGGCTGCGTTCGGCTGAAAGGGAGACGGGAGAGCAAGACGCAGGATGCTGTGAAACGGGGGCTGAGGAAGGTGTATCTTAGAAAGGTTTTAAAGGTACTGTCTGCTGCCAGGGCAACTTCATTTGTGTGGTAGTGTTTGTTCTAGCTTTTCTTGTTTAACAAAACTTCAAACAGCCTTTTAGCCAATGCCAGCAAGGTTTGCAAATCAAAACCAAATCTGAGCATAGCACTACACTTGAGTGAGCTGTGCTAATCTAAGACGAGCGTCTGTTTCCTGCTTAGAGCTTCTCCCCCATGCTTTCATTTGGTGCATGTACAGCGCTGCATGCTGAAAGGCACTTTTTAGACAGGAATTAGTTAAAGAAATATGTGGTAGCCACTGCCCAAGCTCACTGTTCTGGGCGTTATTGGCTACCTACTCGGGTTTAGAAAGTATCTGTTTGGAGTCAGGCAGATTACAGAAGAGAGTCTGTCATTTTTGAATTAACATCTAGAATGGAGTGATCTTGTGTCCTTTTTGGATGTTGCCTGGATTTCTGTGATCAGGCAACAAATTTAATTTGTCGATAGTAATAATAATAAAAATCTCCATAAGAAAAGTCATACAGTGCAAGTAGTGCTTATAATGTGTGAGCAGAATATTTTATGTAGCAAATATGTTAAACAGTTACAATCCTGAATAGTCCAGCTCTGCTGCTTGCATAAAAGCAGCCCCTTAAAGATGCTGTGGTCTGATCTTCCACAAGCAAGTCGATGACTGCCTTGCGCTTTCCTTACAGCAAGAGAATTGAAATAGAAGGGAACTTGCCATCAGTTCTCAATCTACTTTTTTCCAGACACTTTGGCCTCCACAAATTGTATAGCCTGCCTTTTCTCTGCGTGGGAGAGTACAAACTGCTGCTGGAGGCAAGGAGGAGAGATTAACATTCATCTGTTCTTTTCTCACTCTCTTTTCCATCCCGTGGGCATAGGGGAATTATGAATGTGCTGCTCCTTCAGGGAGCCTTTCTACTCATTACCCTGATGAGCAGACCACAGAGAAACTGATAAGGTTGTGTGAGTTGCACATTGCTGATTAAACAGGCACATGAAAAAGCTGAGCGTGATGTCTCCCCAGAAGAGGTCAGAGAGCAAAATGGAAGGACTGATACAAGTCTTGCTGTGGTTGGAAGAAGGTTTCTCCTAGGTCACCCTTAGAGTAGGGGTGCTTGCTGACAGATCTCCTTTTCCAGAGTTTTGTGCATATTGAGGGCTTAATGCAGAGTCTGTCTCTTCACAGGTCTCTGATGAAAAGTGGTATAAGATTATTTTGGAAAGCTCTGTTTTAAGCAGAGATATTTACTTCTTTGATTCCAACTTTGATTTAATGCTGCATATATACCCAGAAATACTGATGACAGTATATTTCAGAAACAGAATTTATTTTTTTATCTGTTCATTTTTAAGTCCTTACTGGCATGGAAACTAAAGCTGAGACCATAAATGCTTTTCCAATCATAGTAGTGATTGATAACACTTGATCACAAGATCAAGAGATTTTTGTTTCATTTTATGGGGCTGGTGGGGACAGGAAAGGTCTCTCAAACACATGCTTCCACAAAGTGTTGCTTCAACTGGGGGGGGGGGAAGGGCTTTCATTCAGCATTGCCCTTCAATATCCTTTTACTCTTATTCTCAACAGGAGACACGCTAAGGTGTGTGCACACCATAAGCAGGGGGAGTGTATCTGCTAATGGCCGCTTCCTTCTGCAGAAGCGCACCAGCTTTACTGATACTAAAATTGCCTATGCAGAAACAGTGATAGGCTCATTGTCCCCAGGCTCTCCTGCTGCTGCTAAATCAGAGCATCTCTCTCAATTAACAGCCAGGCATTCTTTCTTTCCCCCCGCTTTCTCAAGTCCTAATCAGAAGTGGTTAATAGTTAGCATTTCCTAATCTAGAAATCTGGAAGATTTGTCCTCTTAATCAGGAGCTCTCACTCCTCGTGCGGTTAGCAGGCCCTGCAGTTGGGAGGACAGTAGGCCTCTTTGTATTGTCTCTCCCTTCTGCGTTAGCAAAGGTAGTAGGCAAACACCACGGGATCTGAAGAACAAGGCCCATGGTGGCCTAGAGGTGGATGAGCTGCTGCATTCTGATGTGGATGTTTGTTGTGAGAACTGTAGAATTTGGCGAGTCTTATGAGTATGTAACTAGCGTCTTGTATGAGGTGGTAGAAGCGTACAAAATCTGTATTTTTGGAGGGATGTGACAGGGTTTTACCCAGGGGATAGCATGCATATTGCTGACAGTGGCAGGGAATTTTTATGGAGTTGCTTGTTAAATTTCTGGAAGAATGTTGCTAATAAGAGTCAAATGTGGCAAGGTCAGTACAAGAGGAAGAAAACCTCCCACTCAGACAAAAGCAGGGGAAGGGAAACATTACCACACATGGGACTCGTTCAGTCCAAAATGGTCCATGCGGTAGTTTCTCTAGCTGTTCAGCAACTTATTATGCTGGTTGAACTTTCTAGCTCAGCCACATCTATGTTCATGTTCCAGTCGGGCTTTGGGAAAGCAGCAATGGCACCATCTCTATCCCGCTTCTTTTTGTTGTTGTTGTTTGGTGGATTTTTTCTTTCTTTTTTTTTTTTTTTTTTTGAACTTGAATGCCAGTATCTGCTGATGGCATCACATCCAAACTGTATCCCCTTGTCTAGGGGCGAGAGTCAGAGTAGAAGGCCTGCCTCCACCCAGGGTACTGCCAATCCACACTGAAGCCCTTGGAAGGAGGAACGTGTGCGGTAGTTTGGCATCCGTGTTCTGCCACCCTTCTCTCTGTAACATGAAAGCAGTCCTGCCCAGAGGCAGTAAATTTGAGTCCCTTCACTGCTGACAGAATCCACAACACTTCATGAATCTTTAAGATGCAAGTGCTTCTGTGAAATGGGCCCGGAGTGCTGGGGTGTCTAGGAGCCACTATATTGATGACTGAGGCAAAAAGATAGTCGCAGCATTCTTCACTTGTAGCCTGGTCATTGGGTTGTTTTGGAAACCGTTTGGGTTGTGGTTTTCTGTAAGTTGGCTATTAAAATAGGTCCACTCTTCTGACAGGAGCTAACATGAGCCCTTAGCCTGACACAGAAAATGAGCGGACTTGTTTTTCTGTAATTCTTCTCCTCCTGGATCCCACCCAGCAAATGTCCACTCAATTTTGATTTATTTATGAACATGCTTTTTCTGAAGTTAACATGTCTTTTTCTGTTGTACTTCTCTTTTTTTTTCCCCTGCTATAGAAGTCAAGTGCTCATTTCTGTTTTGACAGAACTGTATGAACGTGAATGCTAGTAGGGCAACAGAGAGTTTAAAAAAAAAATCCATTAATTAAAAATATTTACATTGGAAGCTGCAAAACATTTACTCTTTGAGTAAAACAAACTTCCCCATTGTTCTTGTATGATTGCTGCAGTTTCTGTGAAAACAGCCAGGAAGAGGTTGTGCTCTGAGGAATTTTACTGGGCTGGCAGGGGAATAGGAGTGTAGGAGGACTCAACTGGATTCTTGGTCAGCACTTCCATTCAGTGGCTCTCTTTCTCAAATCTTTCTGTCACGTGGTCAGAAGATCTCTTCTTCATATAGAAAACAAGAATGGAATAATGTTATTATAGTCTTTCTGATAATGCCAAAAAAGAAATGATCCATGCGCTTACAAATGAAGGCGTTCCTGAATGAAACAAACTGCAACTAAAAAGAGGAAATAAGAGTGAGTAAATTGTGTCAGTGGAAGATGAGGAAATGGTATTTGCTATATGAAAGTTTTCTTTTTAGCACTTAAAATATACACTAATGTGCACTAAAAAGCATTCTACAGAATGGTTTTTAGAACTCGGTTCTCTCAGCAGCTCTCCTGGATAGGTAGATGTGTACTACTGTCTCCATTTTGCTGATGGGAAATCTGCAGCACAGATTGGTGAAGGATCTGACCTTTCAGGGGTGCTAAGCACCTGCAGTTCCCATTAGGGCCCATTGGAACTGTGGATGCTCTGTGCCTGAGGAAAAATGAAGCAAGAGTACAAATCAGAGATGTCAGACCCAGGTCTAAACCCCAGGGTTTTCTTTGTGTCTAGTTTCGTACTCTGTGCACGGGAACACTCTTTATAGTGTCACTACAAGAAAAATAAGTAAACATGAAAATAATTTACTTTAAATCCTTCCATTCCTGCCATATCCCCCACAGATAACTGGATTGAAAAATGAAGTTAAAAAAAAAAACCTAACAACTAGTATTGTCTTATACAGTGTCCCATTTCACTTAAGAATTTCTGGTCCTTTTCAGTCTGACAGTGGCTTCTAGGGTTTGTGGGCAGAACRCTGAACTCCTTGATGTAAAAGGTTGTGTGGAGGGGCGATATTCGTGTTTCTTTTTATAAAGATCCTTGATTCACATATCTCACTCTAGGCAGACTTTTAGGCTTTTCCAAGTGTCTAACTGGAGGTTTTTCTTCTGCCCTACTGACTTACTAACTGGTTAGATTGCAGATCATGTCTCCTTTTCGTAATAGTGTCATGGAAAAGAGTGTTCTTTCAAGCCCAACTTTATCATGACTTTATATTTTTTATTAACAATTTCAGGGTTGCAGTTTTGTTAGTCAGATGCACAGTACTTTTTCCTGTCATTCTGGATATGCTAAACTGTGTTACATTTACTTGTACAAC
The DNA here is from genome assembly GCF_003343035.1 of Apteryx rowi. Classification (NCBI taxonomy): domain Eukaryota; kingdom Metazoa; phylum Chordata; class Aves; order Apterygiformes; family Apterygidae; genus Apteryx; species Apteryx rowi. The sequence goes on along the minus strand of NW_020449863.1, from coordinate 1,453,768 downwards.
AAAAACACTTTGTTACATTCAAAGGTTGGTTTGCAAAGGTGTTGAGAAATTAGATGTACTTGATCAGGATAGGCGTAATTCAAACTTGCGCGTGAGAGCTTTGTTTCATCCATTTCTTGCATGCTTTACCATATTTAAAAAAGACTGGTTGGTGACAGTTTCTTGGCCTAGAGATAAAAGGTGCTGCATTTCCAGCTTTGATGTGCTGACAGAGAATTGTCTCCACAATGTATAGCACCGCTATGATTACTTCTAGCTATTACCATTGGTCTCATCTTACAGCCATTCTCATTTGACGTTCATTCAATTTAGTGAGGGGATGCTGCAGACTTATTTATGACTCAGTAGGTCAACCTGTACACTTTGGCCAAAGTGCAACTTCGACTGTGTTATCCTTTGCAAAGGGGGAAGAGTTTTTTGTTTGTTTGTTTGTTTGTTTACAAAACATGTTACAACCTCTTTAATACCTTTATATCCAGGTTTCCCAGATGACTGCAGACAAGAGGGTGACTCGCCTGGGGTATAGATTATAATGAACTGAGAGTAGAAATTTAACTTTTTTCTTGAAGTTATAATTAACTTTTTGTTGTAAGCTTATCAGGTGGTATTAATGGAGTTTTTCTTTTATTACAGATGGAATTTTATGACTTGTTGGATTCTGAATAGAGTGGGGAGATGCATCTGATAAGGTAAGAGAGAGGGTAAGATAAAAATGTTCTTGCACAAAACAGTCTCGTTTGGTTTCTTCTAATTGAAGGCAACTATTTCTTTGCCTGTCTGACAGAACCCTGCAAATAACTGAGATATTTATTTGTATGTTACATCTGTCTGTGATCCTCAGAGCAGACAGTCAGGTATCAGCTCTCTCTACACAGCTTCCGTCCCGATCCTCTCTGCTGGTGAACTCATGTACAAAGTCTAGAAGACAAAAATGCAGATCTTTTGAGCCACCAGGTTAGCCAGATAGGTAGACTTATCCTAGTATCGTAGAGCTTTATTAAAGTAACAGATGAGGTAAAAGTTTATTTTTTGTTTTGTTTGGGGATTTTTTTTTTCACCAGGACATTTGAAAAGTAAAAAGATCTTTAAGATGCTTTAGTTTCTGTGCTTTAAAATTTGTTTTTCTTGTTGCAATTTTTTTCAAATTTGGACTGTTTTTATTAGGACAGAATGTATATTAGTAGAAAAACTCTAGGTTTGAATATGGAACCTGTATTTACTGTCATTAGTCTGAAACTGTCTGAAGTTTGCTGATTTTTAATAGCAGTGTTTTAAAAAGGCAGTGTTCAGATAGCTACTTAATTTCTCTTTCATTGTCTGATTCAGACACTTCCACGAGCTGCAAGTAGATTTCTTTAAAATTTTAAGTATTGGAGTAGCCATATTGAAACAACAAACAGTTGAACATAATAGTAGTATGATGTAGGAATTAAGAAGACTGTCACTGTTGACCCAGTCTGTCGCTCTTCAGTCTGTCATTTATTTATTTTGTCTTTTGTTCACCTGAACACTGTGGCATATACAGGTCTCAAAACTTCCTATCGTTCTTTTAGGTTGTTGGTTGGAATATGTAGTAAGAATAGTTAAATGCATTATGTCATTGTATGAGGATCAGGACCAAACGCCTTCTTTCCTTGGATCCAGTCTTGTAGACAGGTTTGAGATTGTTTTTTTTCAGTTTAGTTTGCTTAATAGGGTTACCCTTTGGACGATGGCTATCCAAGCAAGAACTGAAAGCTTAAATGCCACTCAGCACTGTATGGATTATATAAGAACTGAAGACTTGCTTCTTAATTTTTCGCAAGCGATAGGCATTTTCCCCTTTGTCCATTCAAACTCCCCTCTTTCACTCCATTGTTGAATTCTGTTACGAATATTTTATTTAATGGTTTACTCACTACCCAAAGATGGCCTTGTATGTATATAGTTATTAAAATACAGCTCTTTAGATTACAAGACCTCTCACCTGAAGTGCTGTTATATAAAGCATCTCACATGCATACCTCACTCATTATGTAAACGACCTTGTTCACTTGCACGTGTTTGAACCAGTCCCCATATGTTCCAAGAAGTCTTAATGAAAATTACTTTCAGAAGTTCTAAGCACATGCTCAGCCTGGGCTGCGTTTTTGCCAGTCTCCTCAAGTGCTTCAGCTACAGGCTCATCACGCACCGGTACACTTTCTTTTGCTCTATCTGAAGGCCATGTAGTATCCATGGTGGTGTTGCTGTTGATGCAGAGTTGATGTGTTATATGCTCTCATTTAAAATGAGCATGGCTAATATGGGCTAAACTGAAGTTACTTGTGCTCAGACTAGTTTGGTATAGTGGATTCTGTCAATTGAAAAGAATTTTTTATCTAATATAAATTCAATACTGGACACTTGTTGGCACGCACGTGGAGCAGGACCTTAGTGTTTGTTCAACCGCTGATATTTTTCCGAAGACGCTAATCCTCATAATTATTTGATTTGTCTGACTAAATAGTTTCATTTTGTTTAAATATTGTTCTGCTTTGTTGTGAAGGGGATATCCATAAACCTGTGTGCTTTAACATGGACAGTTTTTTGTAATACAGCAGCTAGTTTCTATTTTACAGTCTTTCACAGGGTGAGCTCATTCTCTCCTTACCTCATAAAACAACCACCTAGGGAGCTCTGCGTCTTAAGCAAAATCTGCTGCTTCAGGCCTTGACACCTTCTCTGGCTATGGCTTTATTGCCAACCCCAGGCACGTACAAATCATGAGTCAGATCCCTAGAAATCACAAGACTGGATATAAAAGGAGATTCTGAGAGGAAGAAGTAACATTTTTTCACTGGCTCTTGTCTTTCACCTTTAGAGGAAAAGATTCTGTCCTTGTTTTGTGTGAGATCATTTCAGGGTTGAAATTAATCCTGAGCTGTGAATATGTATCTCGTGCACACATTCTGTTTTCTCAGCCTTCAGAGAGGACTCTGTTTTTTCTTTCTGCAGTGGCACGGTGTTGAGCAGTGCCCCTGTCTCACTTTGGAGCAGGAAGAAGCTGCTATCCCAAACTTGCCCTCAGGCCTCGAATCCTGCTTGGGTCTCATGCTCCATGTGTTCCCCTGGTTGCCTGAGGTTGTCGTGGTTATTTCTTGACCCATTCCCACTGTTTCTTTCTCTGGAATCGAGCTTCTGAAACATTTGCATGTTTCTTGATGCCATTGTGATAAAATGGATTCTATCTTTTAGCCTCATTTAAAGCAATGGAAGATGATCGTGTCTTTGCAGGGAGTAATCCTGCTTTAATTCAACAAAGGATAGTCATGGTGACTGTCTTGTAGTGGCCAGTTTTTGGCTAAAATCCTATTGATTACATGACAGGCTTGAATTTAAAAAAAAGAATAATGCTCTTTTAATATGCCTGAAGCCTAATGATGAAATTGTGAGACTTGGCAAGGTTGCACTGATGTTGATGGGTGACAGACCTCTCACCCAGCACTTTCTTTTCCTTCCCCCATATTTACGTGTGCCTTTATCCTATTTTCTTCCAAGAACCCGGGGCCCTTGTGAACTACAAGTCAAGTTTCACATAGGGTGTGTCTGAGAAGTTGGATCATAAATACAAAATCATTCTATAAGATCTAATCTATTTTCAGAGGTACCTTTATGTGATGAAAATTACTTTGATCACTGAAATGGCGTTGTGTCATTTTGGAAGGAAATGACAAGGAAGTAACTGTTTTCAGGCCTATTTTGCACCCCCTGTTACCTTAGACCTGATGAATTGCAGCTCCAAGGTCACCTGTCTTAACAGTTCCAATTAGATTGCCAATTAATATTAATTATCTGAAAAGCAGTACATTGATGTATATTCTATTATTAATGGCTGGGGCATACTATGTTAATGCATTTTATAATAGCAATCTGTTTTGCAAACATTTTCTGGTTGTTCTTTTTTAATGAGTCTTGGCAGTGAAAACACCAGTTTAATACGTTCAGAGCTATAGTAACTCATTGAAGAATTTGTGGGTTTTTTTACTGGGAATAACACTATTGATTTCGATGAGACCAAACTGGGGCATAGTCAAAGAATGACTTCTGTCTAAACCGGTGCATTGTGGTTTCTTATTGTTTTAATACATACAAGTGTATAATTCTTATATCACCACTGTATTAGTTTTAATAATTTCCTTTGACATTGCATATGTATATTCTTGTCTCCACAGAAGTCATCTTAGAAAGACCTTCAAAATAAGAAAGCTTATTTGAGTAAAACAGTAGCAGGTAATTTGAGTTCCTTTTTTATTGTGTTAGTTTGTTATTTTGTCAGAGTATGTGGAAAGTACCTGGAAAGCACTGGGAGAGAAACGGGGAGTCATTCATGCGTAGGGAGAAGCCTCTAGATAGCAAAGCTCATGGGAAGGGTAGCGGGTGGAAAAAAAGGTCTCCATAAATGTAGATATTAAGGTAAATGCTTTCTCCTTTTTTTTTTTTCCCTCCAGAAAATGTGAATATTTGCACATTCTGATGTTGCAAGTCGTAAATGCTTAACATTTCTGAAAGAATAAATTACTTCAGTGCCTAAATGTGTAGATAAGTGTCAGCCTCAGAGGATCAAGGAATGTTTGAAGAACTCCAAGTAGGTTAATATTAGGCAGAACATAGAAAGTAGGGGAATACGTTGAACTAATATAACAAAGGCCTAGATGTAAGTTTATAATTAAGACTAATCAAGTTATGAAAACAGAATTTCTGTGGTTCTGCTTTTAATGTAAAAATGGAATACTCACTTCCCCCTTCCCATCTTTGTCACACTAGGTTTCCCAAGCTTGATGTTATAAGAGTTGTGCTTTCTCTATAAAAATCACGATGGGAAATTAACCTGTGTAATACTTCTCAAACTATTTTTACAAAAAAGGCCAACTTTCACTGTGGATTATCCAGTACAGCCATACTGTGAACTGCTTGGTTGGGTATAAGTAACTGCACCCTTGACCAAGCAATTAAGAGAAACTGAAATCAGTACTGTAAAACACACAGTAAGACTATGGGGCTAAAATGGAAAAAGCCATTTTCAGCTTTTGCTTACAGAGTGAACTGATGTGAAGTTCCCCTCTCAGTACCTAAAGCACAAACAAGGAAGGGTGTAGTTTAGCATTGCAGTCTCCAGGATCATGTCGCCCAACTTTCACCCCACCCCTGTACCAGCTCTGCCGCTTTTCTGGCCTCTCAGCGAGCCTGTGCAGGGCGCTAACCCGGACAGAACTCCTAGCTTTTCCTTTTCCTCCGGGTTAGTTTTCTGGACTGAGCTCCCTGGGCTCAGACAGGCTGGCAGGCACAGGGAAAGCCTGGGGGCAGGTCTGGGGATACGGCTGCCCCTTCTGGGGTCGGCTCCAGCTGAAGCAGCCAGTGAGCACTGCCTGTCTGCCAGGCCAGCGTGGGTCTTGCTGCCGCTCACCTCTTGCCAAGCCCACCGCCCTGGGGTGACTGGCGGTTTGCATCTGCTGCTCTGATAGCATGTGCGATGGCTCTGTAACTCAGGTGTTCAGAGTTTGTGTTTAAAAAACCCCGAACTTGCATTTTGGGGAGTATAAATGTATTTATCTTTTCCCTCTGATGTTGGTGTGACTGGAGGTAGAAGTAGCTGCGGGTCGCTCTGAAGATCAAGGGGAGCGGTGGTCTCGGGCAGCGAGGCCAGCCATGAGAAGCAGGTGGCCCTCCTAACCTGGCAAGTCTGTGGCGTGTCAGCTCTGCGGCTGTAGAGAGGCAGAGAATTTCAATGGCTTGAAGATAGAGTTGGAAGCCAGGAACTTTTGACTTCTAACTGCAGCTCTGCTAATGACTAGCCTGTGGTTTTGGGCAACTCCCTTAGCCCTCTTTGAGTCAGCTCCTCTGTCAGTAAAAAGGGGATAATACTCCTTTTCTTTGTAACTCACTGTTAAAATGATTAATTATTGTGCAAAGTGCTTCAAATGTCAAGATTCTGCCGTGTATCGTTACTGTTGGTATAGAGAGGCCTATCAGAACTTTTGTTAAGAAACCCTAGGTCCAAAAATGAAAAAGGTTTGGGGGGCTGTTCTTTTTTTCCTTATTAATTTTTGAAAGAAATCAGATTGACTCTCTATACCAAAGTGCTAACCACCAATGCTGAACATTTGGATAGTGCCTTCTTCTCCTCCCCTTCTCGTTCCTCCACACAACTCTTTTCTTTACTCTTCATATCAACCCCTTCCTAAATAAACTAAGGAGAGGGTGACGAGCAGTTGAAAGGGAAATTTTATTTGAAGCTGAAGATGTAAAATCCTAGTAGTGAAGCTAAGTCTTTCCTGATGATGTAGAGGGATGTTCACTCATTCCACATTGAGGCTGTCCTTAAAAAAGCAGGTTCCAAGCTATGGCTTCTGTTTGGAGACTGAGATTGATTAAACATACCAGTAACTTACTAGTTAAAACAACAACAACAACAGCTTTCTAAAATAATGTAGGACATGGAGGGAGGAGCCCAATAAATAAAAAATTATGAAATTCATGTTTGAGATTAAACTCAAAAAAACCCTAGATATTTAAATTAAAGGAAAATATTAGTTAAGATACCCAACTGAGCTTATGTATGCTCTGAGAGAAACAGAAGCTTGTTTTTTCTGTTAGTCTCGCACAAAACATGATTGACCCAGTGTTGCATGTGGTAATTTCCTGCTCTTGGTTAAAGGGCTGCTGCTTTAAGGAGTTGAGGACTCTCTGCATGCCACAGATTTGGGTTGTGGAGCTGTGTAGGGTAGGCAGCTGTCGTGTTCTCACTGAGAGAGGTAACGTGCCCACAGTTGGAGAGGCAAAGCTAACTATGACTTTTGTTTACTGTCTGGTTGTCATCTTGATACTCAGCTGATGTGCTGTGAAATTGCAGAGATTATTGATGATTTTTGGATTTCCTAAGCCCCAAGGAATGAGCTTTAACTTTAGAGAAAACATTCTGTGAAATACATTCACAGACGTTTGCCCCCAGGAAGATCCTCTGTTATCTGCTCAACCTATCTTAGTGCAGACCATAAACTCTCACTTGGAAATTTCTACAGTAAATCCTTAACTTCTGTTGTGACATTACACAGATGCCCGCTCTTGACTGTTACTGGCATTGTTGTAAGTTACATTTGTTTCCCTCCAGGAGAATTTTAGCCAATGCAATTTTGTGCTATATAATTTCCTATATCTTGCTTATGGCTGTAGCAATGGAGTGTTTTGTCAAGAGTGGCAGAGTGCTATGGGGGGCAGCCTGTGCTTCTGAAGAGCTCCAGGAGCTATACTGGTTGGAGTGACCTAAATGCAGAAGTCCGTATTTCCAAATGTATTGCATGGCTGCAAAGTGGTGAAGATGTAAATAACTGAGGGGCTGGATAGATTTTTAGTCAACTGGATAAGATAGAAAGTGTTTCTTGTGGATACTGCATTTTGCAAGCTTTCTGTCAATCAGTTTCTGAGCATACTACACATCTTATCAATCAAGTGCAATTATGTACAGTCTGACAAAGGAGATTTATTCTGAACTCTTCAAAAGGTTTTCCTCTGTCCAGTAGCATCTTTTTGGGGGAATAGTTTTGACTAAGTATTTCTTATCTTCCAAGTAAGGTTTTGTAGTGATGTTTAGCCATTTTGTAAGTCACTGATAACCATTATTCTCTTTGATCAACCAAATAGGCTGACTTTTTCACTTGCAGAAGTAAGATGTATTTTCTGAAATTTTAGCTGTTCTTGTGGGATTTTCTCTTCCGAAATGAACAGATCAGAAAGAGATGTCATTTTCCAATAATGGTCTTGCTGTTACTGTTTGTAGCTAATACTCTCCCTCCCTCCCTGCCTTATACAAAATTATATTCTTAGCCATCCAGAGGCTGCATTTCCTCACTTAGCTGCAGAATCACACAGGAAGTTTGCTGTCTAGATGCTGCCTGCTATGACCCCCCAGTCATTTTTAAAGATTGTTACCATCCAGAATGCAATCCCCCAAGTGTAACACTCATGATTCTTTTTTATTCCTAGAAGTTTGTAACTTTGTGTTATTGCTGTATTAAAACCAGTTGTTGTTCGGATAAATTATACTTGGCAAAAAATACTTTACTGTAAAGTAATCTGCTTCACTTTTTTTTGCCATTGCTCTGGATCTTGTATTCTGTGCAGATTACACAAGAAGTGGTTACATATTTTCATTGCTATTGATTATTATATTTATTATTATTACATTATTTACATATATTATTATCAGTTATTATTGATCCTTGGTAAAGGTAATGGACAGCATCCCCTCAGGACTCCAAAATAGCAAAGGTGGGGGGGAGAGAAAGAGGAAGTAGGGTATGTGGGTCACTAGAGATCATTCTTAAGGGATTTTGCATCTCTAAATTGAACTTCTTGTAGTTTGAGGTGTGGGTTTGTGTAAACATAATTACAGCTCTAAAATCTTGCTTTTAAATGTTGTGTGTATGTACGTGCAGTAGTTCTTTTGTTTTTGTGAAATAACATTTTTCTAGGGACCTGTATTCATATCATCTGGAGTTTTTTGTTGTTTAAGGTAAAATTTAATGTTGATAACTCTTTTTTTTTTTTGGTCTAATTCTTATATGGTGATTAAGTACCAGACAGTTGCATATTACTTACAGTTAATAGTGAAAAGGAAGAGTTTGGCAAAGACTTGGCTAAAAATAAATGAATGTCTTTCAATTTCCTGTGGGCCTTTTTTTGTGCTGCTTAATAACAAGGTGGAATAGAACAATTTTCTGCTTCTGAAATAGATGTATTTCTAATTTTTATACCATTGAAATTTTTTTTAAATAATAAAGAAAAATCATAAACTATTAAAACATGTTTGTCTGCAAAGTGTGCATATTGGGATGGTTATTTTTTTTCCCTCCTCCATTTTATCAGGGAAAAAAAGTTAACTTATTGCTTTAGTACTGTATAAGCCCTTTGCTTTCAAATGCAGGGCTGAATCTTACAATGTACTGCTTTCATGATTCGTTATTCATTATTTCATGATTCATTATAACAGTTGCCTATAAGTATAGTGTTTGAACACCTCTTAAAGATTAAAAAGGTCAAACCTTTAACTTCCTTAGGGATGTTGTACACATCCTCATTTTATGCACCTCACTCTGCTCATTTGTAAAGTGACTTGAATAATCTGCTTAAGGCAGCCCAGGAAGTCTTTGAGAACTGGAAGTAATGGTACCTTCCCACCAAAGCCATCTTTCAATGGCTGTTGAATACTTTCCTTTGGGTTAAATTCTAGTGGTGTCACTTTGATCCTGGGAGTATTATAATACTTACATGCTTTTTCTTATACAAAGGAAAAGTATACACTCACTGGCCCTTACCATAATCTGTGCTATTAAAAAAAGACAGGCAAACCAGGAGACCTGATTTTGTCCCACTTGAGCTTCCTATACATTTGTTGAGTAGACAATTTGAAAGAACAAATTATCTCCTGTCCTTTTTGTCTCAGCTTTTTTCTGCTAGCTTGCAGCTTAAAATATCATCTCCTTTTGTAGCCTTAAGAGGGGGTGATGAAGTTTTCTCTCAAAGCGTTCTCTGAAGTTGAACTAGTTATACCATCAATCCCACTAACAAATCTCAGATGAAGCAGAACTTTTTGACACGATGCTATCTTGACATCCAACAGGCTTTCACTGACTAAAAAATGTGAAAAACGTGCATGGAATGTGCCTCTGCAGTTTGTGATGCAACTCTTTCCTTTGCTGTTCTTTTTGGATGGACCATGCTACCCAGGAAACTTCCGTTTTGTACCAAGGTGCAATAGGGGCTTTTACAGAAGCCTTGAGAGGCATCAGCATTATCTCTCCAGCAGTGAATGCACGCTGTAYATATCTGTTACTCAGAAACCAGCCATTCCTGAGTTTTGGGTTGAGGATGGGAGCTAGGTGAGGGTATTCTTGTTTCTCTGATTTCTGGGCATGGTGCTAGGGAATGAAAGAGATAAGATGGCTTACTCTGAATACCCTAGTGAAGAGTGGAGTCTTGAGCTGCTTTGTGGCTCTAAGACTACTTGATAGACAAAAGGAGGTGAAACCTATTTTTTAGTTCCGATTGGAGAGGTACTTAAGGGTCATCTGTAGAATGACATGAAGTTCAACCAGTAGTTTCTAGTTTCTGTTATTGCATAAGGTTTGGATAAAAGTGGTGATGGGCACCCATTCAGCAAAACCATAGCTGGCAGTGGTTAATGACAAGACATTCTCTTGAATTATTAAAGCACTTTCCTTGAAATAAGGAGGAGGGCTGTGTGTCCAGGTGGCATGTGGATGGATCCCAGTGTGATCTAAACCAGTAATGTTCTTTAAGCACTAGTGAGTCACATACAGCTAGAAGCTCCAGTGCTGTCTTTCATGTAAGACAAGTTCTCATTCACTTAGCTTGACTTCTTTTCATACATGATTTTCATTTTTGCTACTGAGGTAAATTTGAAATTATTTCCTTACATATTTAGATATTGCCTTGGTATTAAAATGTAAGTCCTCTTCTAGTTTCTTGTCCTCTCTTTTGTATATGATTATATTTACTTCTTATTAAAGAAATACTATTACATAATTACATAAAAAGCATATCTGAAGAATAGTGGAAGGAGAGAGAGAGAAACAGACTGACCTTCTATGTTCTTTTTCTCCTGCTTAAAACAAATTGAAACTTATGTGATATTTTACCTGCAGCCTCTTGCTTATCCATGGAAGTTATTTTTAAAGACCAGACCCTGCGAGCCTTCTTTTCATTTGGAGGGGGTTAACATTAGCTTTTCATGTCAGCCAGTGTGGCTGGTATCTGGGAAGTAAAAATATAGCCATACAGGTTGCTGTTGGTGAGACTGTTGTCTGTATAACTAGTTTCCTTAGCAGGTGACAGGCTTCTTCCTTAATGATTTAACTATTTAATCTCAGGAAATCCTTGAGAAACAAGATGTTTGGGAAGTTCTGCCAGAGACTTGTGTAGGTGTGGTAATAGAAGAGGGAAGGGACGACTTTTTCCTGAAAATGTGGGGCGGGAAGACTTGACTGTTGGTCCAGAAATGCTGAAATACAGAATGAATTTGGAGAGGCAGGACATGGGTTCTCTTCCAGGTTAGACCAATGACTGACTGTGCCTCTGAGTTTCTACCTATGTGAAATGAATTATAACATATGCCTCAGAACTATTGTGAAGGTGCTAAATTAAGGCTTTCAGCGAAAGATCACAGAATGCTTTGAATAAAGCTTTATAAGGTGCAGAGTGTTCTTACTATTAATACCAAATAGTTTGTGTGCATCTCTTAAATGACAAGGAAAATGAAATGTGCCAGATTTGTGGAGCTGGAGAAATGTTTGCTCATTATTTTCAAAGAGCTAGAGAGTGCAGATGGAGAAGGGGGGGTTGAAATCTAGGTACGGAGGAAAAATCCCATATACTGTCATCATAGAGGTTATTTTGAAATCCTTCATCTTGTTGCCTCCTATCTGTAAATTCATTTTGTAGATTGCTGAGTTTTTCAGCGTATGGTGAAAGGGAACAGAATGTTCACCAATATAGAATAATACATCACAGAGGAAGCTGCTGCTGAACTTTTTATTTGAAGAAAATGTAACAAACCAGGAACTGCTCTAGTCCTTTTCTTAAATAGGAAATACATGAAACCACAAAAGACAAGTGCAGTGCTAAGTGACTGGCTGGAACCCGTATTAGAAATTTGGCATTAAAAGAGAGAGTCTCTCAGCCTACTTTGTCAATTGGATCATACTTCAAAAGCTGAAAAAAGGCCAATATGTGACCTGCCAGCAGAATAACAATTAACAGCATTTTAAGTTGTTCCACTTAAGTGCTCCACTTTTAAGCTGTATCCACTCCTTTCAAGTGATGACTATCTACTCTGCTCAGTGAAACTGAAGTTCAGGCACATTGGTTGCATAGCGAAGAGGGATCTTTGCTGTCCTTCTGAGTCTGACTGGTCGGAGTTGTCCCCTTTTCAGAATTGCTCTGCCTGCCTTGCTCAGGCTCTGCTTTCTCTTCACTGTGGGCTTAGAGGAACCACTGGGTTCATTTGAAAACAGGTCATAAAGAATGGGGAAGATTAACATTGTTTCAGATGGCTGGAGCTTCTTGTTGTATTTCAGTTATTTTAGTAACAGTGAGGTGTGAACTTTCTGTGAGCAGGTGAGAATTAGGCTCCCTGACTTTTTCTTGCTTTGCATACTAGCACATTCAGAAATGAGGAAWTTGCTACCCTTTAACTTTATGATGGAGACCAGAACAAGAAGAACTCCTCTTACTGAGAGAAGCAAGTCCTCTTCGTGGCGCTGTAGGAATCCCCGCGTGCTGGTCTAGGCATTCTCCTGATTGGCAAGCTGGTGAACTGCCTTCAGTTCTGATTAATAAAATAATTTTTTTTAAATGAGTTCTGGTGGGTATATTCTTAGGTAATCAGTTAAATGTCCTAGGGAAGGCTTTGTGGCTAGTAATTAATTCCCCTGGTCCAAAAAACCTGCCCTGGTTTAACTTAAACAACACTACCTGAGGAGATTCATTGAAACTTTTTTGACCTTTGTTAAAGAGTTAAAGCTCTATTAAACTTTGACCTAGGAAAAAAACACTTCTAGGTCTACGTTATGATGTTTCCATGACCTAAATAAAACAATGTGGGCAAAGCAGAACTGGATACTTGGGTCTTGAGTCCAGATCCCTGCTTTTCCAGGGAATCATGTCATGTAGCCTGTAACATCAACTGACTTTTAGCTCGTTGTAACAATGAATTTAGACTTTCTGCTCCTGCTTCTCTACATGCTTTCTAGTGCAGTATTGCCCAGGTGGTGCCATTTGTCTAAAAGAAGTTTTCTTACTATAGAAAACCAAGAAAAGGGTAATTAAACTGGCAGTTTGGGCTATAAATATTCCTGCTATTTAATAATTATATGAATCCTCCTTTTTTTGAGCTAAAAGCATGGATTACTATGTTTTAACAAGTTGATCTGACTGACTTCTACCACAGATTTTTTTTTAATATTCATAAAAACTGTCTTTTTTTTAAAAAAAAGACATTTTTATATTAGAAGAATGAGTATCTGAGATGACAGCAGAGAGCAAAAGTTTATTACACGTATAAAGATGAAATAAGTTAACTTGTTTAAAGTGTATTGTAGATACAGTGCTCCCTCATTTGAAAAAGTTTCATGACTCCATGTAACTATATCAACATGTTTCCATAATTAATTTCCAGCCTACAATTGTATTATCTTTTGTCTAATGGAACATCATCATATTAAGTAAACTAATAACCATAATGTTAATGTTGCTGATGCTTTATTAGATACTAAAAACAATACAAAAAAAAAAACAAACAACAAACCACAATCCTGCATTCACTTAACCAGGATATATTTTAACTGATGAAGCTTTTGTGTGAGGGGAAAGTAAAGATAGCATTTAAATACTGTATTCAGTGCTCAGAATGGACCAGTATACAACAGAACGCCATACTGCTGCTTGTGAGGACATCAGACGTATCAGTGCCCTTCAGCACTCTTCTGCAAAGAGGAACAAGTGTCATACCAGCACTTTTGCCACGTGTACGTATGTTTACATGTATGAAAAAAACAAAAATAATGGCAGTGAGTACAAAGGGGTAATGAAGCAATCTAAGTATTTGAAATGGGAAGAGAGAAGTAACTATAAGCCTTTAGTTGGTAGAAGTGAGATAATTTTGTTTCAGAATCACCAATAATCATACTGAAGAAGGTTACTTCTTGTTAAATTTGCAAATGGCACCAAAAATAATGGGCGTGGCAAATAATTGCATCATTTGTATCACAAAGGCTGGATTTCTCTTTTTTGAATAGGTTTGTTTGAGTAATATGAATGTTAGCACAAAGCAATGCAAATCTGTACTTTATGCAGAGGGAAGGACTTACGACATTCTAGAGAGCAGTTTACATTCAAAAGGAGTTGGGGGTGATGGTAAAAAAAAAAAAAAAAAAAACCTAACTAAATACAGACTTCTTGTAGCACTGCTAAAAGAATGGATACAGTCCTTGGATGCAAAAGTCAAATATGTCCTGCAGACATATATAGTATTACCTGTGTATGATAGCACAAAATCCTTATTGGAATACTGAGTCCAGTTCTTATGTGCCTGCTTACAAAAAATGCTAAAAGGAAAAGGATTTAGAAGAGAGCCAAGAGATCTGTGACAATTTGAAATCCTGTTTTACTGTGAGATTTAAAAAAAAATTAAAAAATAGTATGCTTATTTAAATGAAGTGGCAGAATTGTATTTTGCAAATATCTAGAGAGGAGAGAGAAAGCATAGAGCTCTTCAGTTTAGGAGGAGAAGATATAATGAAACTGAATAGCTGGAAGTCAAAACCAGATGAATCTGGGCTAGTTGTAACACACAAATTATTAAATAGGATAAATTACTCACTGAAACAACTCCCTTTGGATGTAACGGATTCCTGATYGTTTGCTTGCGAATTGGAACTAAATGTTTTTAGCAAGGGAGATTATTGCTGATGTATATGTTCTGGACTTTAACAAGCAATATATCTGCACATAGTTTTATGGCACACTCTGTGAAAGGGGTCAGAAAGGTGATCATAAAGATCTATTCTGCTTTTGGATCTTTAAAAGACTGATAGAGACCACCTAATCCTGTGAAGTTAAATACCATCCAAGTCTGGCATTTGTGTACGTGCTCTTATTTCTTGTCAATACCATCTATAAAAGACTAGTAGCATTTTTTGTTTTGTTGTTTCTTTTCTCTTTGCCAAATCTGCCTCTTTTTCGTTCATGACTTAATTCTGTTTTCATCTTTTTAAGTCCTGCCTACAGATCCATGTGGAGAGGGGCATCTGTAGTGAGACCAGGGTGTTGGGTTTGGGGGATTTTTGGTTTGTTTTCAGGAAGATGAAAGGAGTCAGACAAACTAAATTTTGCATCTTYCCAGTATCCTTATGCAGGAAAACTGCCCAAGCAGAATAGAAAGGACAATGAAGTACCAAACCTTCTTTGTAAAGCAGCAACTTTCCCTTCCCCTGAACAAATTTATGGCAAAGCAGTTTATGCAAATTTTCCTTGGTCTTTTGTGAAATACATGGTAGTTGCATGGGTCATGAAAAATGAAAAGCTAACACACTGGGAACCTTTCATCTTTAGGTAGGTTGTTCAGATTCATTCCCTAGCAGTAATAACTGGGAATTTTCTTCTGGCAGCTGTTTGGTTACCTGTGCAAAATAAAGCTTGTCTTAATCTAATCTCAACTAGAGGCATAGTTCCATCACACAGGCAAATCTCTGACACGCTTTGTGCCAGTAACAGTGTTGCCCTGTGTTTCCGCAGAGAGGCAGAGGTCACAGCAGTTCAAGTTCTTGCCTGTTTCTGCATTTGTATCTCCAGACCAGTGCCGAGGACATGAGGTAGAGCTGTGCAGCACTGTACCTGCTCAGTGGACCTGAGCTGTCCATTCAGTATTCCTTACCAGAGGGAAAATAAAACTCATATGCACAATTCAACATCTTAAAAAAAAATGAACCACACCTTTCCTCCCCACAGTGGCAATACTTGTGTAGAAGGCTCTATCTGAATTGTGTTGGTGGGGAAACGGTCTGTGGAGAATGAGATGTTCTAATGAAAATTTAGTCCTTGCATTTGGGATGTTGTGGCACAGCCTTGTTTCACTGAATGTTGGGATCTGAGTGAGAATCAGAGAGAAAATGCCACTGCCTATTTTATGTAACCTTTTTCACTTATGACACTTACTTAGCATGAATTATGTACTTCTTTGCAAATAGAATGTTCTACAGTGTATTTGCAAATAATGAATTCTGTATAACAGGACATCTGTGTCTGTGCTCTGAGTCCTATGCCACAGAACTGGTTTTCCAAATGTGCTTGGTGATATCTACCCCTTTTCCCTTTTCTCTGCCTCTTGATAAAAAATCCTTTTGTATTTCTGCTGAATATATTATCCATTTTGACTCTGACTCATAACTGCTATATATCAGTAGTTTGTTGTGAGCTGACATGCTGTTACATTCATCTTCTTATAAGAAGCAGGTATCCTAATATGTGTTAATTCTGATTTTGGGCTTTATAAAGTCAGGTTAGTGGAAGGCTTTTGTGCCATGTAAGTTAAGTTTGCTTCTTCTAACTTTTTGGAAGACTGCATATTTTTTTAAGTACTTTAGTTCTTATTAAGGAAAAATTGTTTTTGGTTTTGTCACTGGCTTGTTGAGATAATTAAAATGCCAAATGTAGTGTGGAATTCAGAATGGTTATAAAAAGATGGAAGATGATTGCCTGTTTGGCTTACTTTGTGAATTTGGAACTAACCTCCTCAGTTGCTTATCTGAAAAAACAGAATCGCACATAATTGCAGGCATGAATTGTGTAGAGTCCTCCTACAGCATAAGCTCCCTGACAAGAAACTAGTGAAACTTCTTTGGCTTTTTTAGGATAGTTAGTAGAAGCACTGAGTATAAGCCATGTCCTGCGTGCTGTCTGCAAAATGTTAATACTGCCCTTTAAACATCCCACTTAGTTGCTTCTTGGAGAAGGGTTGCAGAAGAGACTGCTTTTACTTGCTCCTTCTCTCTCCACCATTTCCCAGTAGAGCGCTGAGGAATGTTATTTTCACATCTGTCCGTCCTTGCAGGAGAGGCTGCTCAGTTGCTGGCTGTGTGACCCTTTGTGTGAGTGCAAGGAGCATTTCTGCACGCTGGTGAAGCTGCCATCGTGGGGGACCATGGCTTCATCGCTGAGCAGTGGATCGCTGGTCCTTTGCATCTGCCAGCTGAACTATTTGTGTGCTTGTCCTGTAAATCAAGTCACTGAAATGATCCAAGGTAGAAAAATAATTTTGCACAAGGGAAAGGCTAGGTTTCACCCAGGCCATTTTAGTGGCCTGACTTGCCACATGGTCTACAAATAGTTTCTACTAGCTTAATGAGGAGAGCAACTAGCTGCAATCTGGGGAAAAGAGCCTTGCAGAACGGACTTGCTGCTGTTAACCAGCAGCTGCAAGATGGTGGTCTGAGTCATGGACAGGTGGGATGTTGACTGACCTGGTCATGTGCTGGGGATGGTCTGGAGACGCGTTTGAAGCAACTGTGGAGGGAGCAGAGCATTTGCCATCTTAGCCATGGTCTCTGAACTGATGCAGTGCTTCTGTTATGGTACTGCATGGATGAGAAATGTACGGAGAGAAAAAATGTTTTAGTTTGGATATACCAAAAAGTAAAAATGTGCTGTATTTTCCTTCCATAATCTTCCATTAAAATACTTTCTGTGTACCCTCCCACCGGTGCATAGCACCTGGTGAGCAACATGTGAGTCTGGTGCCCTGTTGTCCTCCTAGCTCCCACCTAGCACTTTTAGTCCTTCCCTCCCCTCATAATTACTCCCAGGAACTTAGTACCCGTTACCAGCTGTCAGTCACTCAGTTTTGCAGTTACTGTACTAGTAAGCCTTTTAATTCCTTCAAAAGAGAAACAAGTTAATGCTTGATGTCTGTCTGCCCTTGTACTGCTACAGTTGCCTAGCAGCCAGTGGGAGGCACAGAGAGGAGCAAATTCACCCTTAGTTGAATCATCTGTGAAGAGAAATGAGAAGACAGTTATTACTGGTTAGATTCGTTAACATTTTTTTCTTTCTCTCCCTCTCTCTCTCCCTCTTTATTGTGTGCACGCGCACACACACACACACACACACGCACACACACAGTTACCTGCCTCTGTTCAACAGTTTCTTTCTTCCAGTTTCTTGTAAGCTTTAAAATGGAGTCTTCTGCGTTCAAACAGCACTTAACTGCTAACAGCTTAATGCAAAATAAAATAGTAACCTTAGCTGGCGACTGTGCAGTCTCAATTCATATCGTCACAAATGTATTGCATAAATGTTTTAAAGTCTTTTGAAAGAGCAGAGTTGGTTAGACACTTCAGTTGACAAGATTGTGGTTTTGCACATCAGTCTCATATTTAAGCTTTCCATTTTTGGTTGCAGGGTGCTTAATGTTTTGTACTGCTTTTCTATCAGGGCTCTGACATAGACTAGCTGTGCTGAATCTTACTTCAGTAGTTTAAGTCATCTCAGCCTTCAGCTGCCTGCCCAAGGCATCGTAGCCTCTTCCTTCTCCAGATGTGGCAGAAGGGGATGTGTGCCCATGCCCCAGCCACACTGATGTGGGATGGCTTAAAATTCAGGCAGTGGACTGTGAACCGGGCTGCCTGGGGCTGCTCCAGGGGATGAAAACACCCATAAAAGCTGAAGGGAGGAACAGGCAGCTGAGGGCGATAGTGTCTGTTAAACTGCCACAGCACCTTTGCTGCATGTGAAGGATGGAGGCGCAGGCCTCCAAAAGAGGATGTGAAATAGCTGAGCCTAACCGTATTCTGCGAGGGCTCACAGCATCCTTCCTAGCATTTCTCTTGATAGGTACTCTTAGATGCCCTCTCTTGAGTGAGCTGTTTATCCTGTTTCCCAATTTCTTGTCATGCCCATCTTTCTTTGTCTCTCTTTAGAAATAGAGCAGTCCTTGGCAGAAGGGATCCCTGGGACCTAGCCAACCCTCAAAATAACAGGAGACCCTGAGAGAGGCCACCACCTGGTGGAACAGCTCCTCACATTCTCCTGCAACCCTTATTTGTCTTCTTTCCTGCTTTGTCCCTTCCTCTTGCCTCAGAAGAGCTGCACACAGGCCGCTCCTGCGATGCTTGTCCAACCCAGTCAGTGGTCAGGAGTAAAATATATCTTTAGCGTTTCAGTCAAATGAAGACAAGTCCAGTCTATTTTGGAGTTTTGTTTGTGTACCAAGATGTCATTTGTGGAATCGGTTCAATTTTGTTCCAGAGGGTTTTCTGTACTTTTAAGCTGGAGAAGAAAGAATATCTCTAACCCTGGTATGTGTGCATTGCCTAACTCACTGCTTATCTCGCTGAGGTTGTAAGTGCCACAGTAACGTACTCTTCTGAAGCAGGGACCATCTTCATAATCATATGGTTGTGAAGTGTTTAGTGCAGTGAGATCCTTCCTTCTCTGAGAATCCTTATTTCTGGCTGAGGCCTCTGACTTCAGTGCAAATGAATAACGCAAATAGAGAAGCTGCTAGGTGTAACAGTCAGATATTAGCCACTGTTTCATGTGTCATTATACCTTTCATATTAAGACAGGTCCCTGAACAGCCATAAACCTGGGAGAGAAGAAACAAACATATGATTTATATGAAGAAATACATTGGATAGTGCATGGATTTTCTTTTAAAAAGGATAATTGTGTTAATTTGCTTGAGAGACAATTATCTCAATGGGATTGATTTGTTTAATTAACTTGGGATGCCTGCAGGTTAAATAGTGAGTATAAATAGGAAGACAATGGGGAATGCATCATTAATGTTTGTATTGCAGAAGGATTGACTCATATGTAAATGACGTGCTGCAAGACTGCCAGGCTAACCTTGTTCTGGTATGGTTTCTAGATACAAAAATCTCTCATGCTGCTGTACATAACACAGGGCTCATACTCTCAGGAATAAATTGATGAAAAATGTACATTGTAGTACTACTGATAAAAAATACCTTGCTTCTGTTATAAACATCTTGTATATGAACATTGCTGTGAACATTGCTGAAGCATAGTGTCTGAGGAAGCCAGTTTGTGCCAGACCACTCCAATGGCAGTTCCTTGATGCAACCCAACAGCTTCTTCAGTATGTCAGCTCTCTCCTGAGAAATAAGTGCAGTTTCTTGTTCCAAACACTGCAAATACCACTTTCGAACAAGCAGAGCAGTGTCTTTAAATCAACTACCCTGGATCTAGCATTCTTAGACTGAAACCCTACAACAAAGCTTTATATTTCCTCTTGTTCCCAACTTCCTCTGCCTTGCTGTGTAGAAATACTTTTTCAGAGGATTAGGTACTTTAATGGACCAATTCTGCAACCTAGGTGTGCCCTTTGCCCTCCGTTTGGGAAGGCAGTACCTGATACTTTGATGTTCTTTGTCTTAAGGTGAACAATTATGTTGAAGTTCCATAGGGGAAATTCTGAACCTATTCTGTTAGTAGTTGGTCCTGCACCCTGAAAATTTTACATCCTGAAAATACAAAGAGGAAGGGAAGGTGTTTCTGATATTTTCCCTATCTGAAGTAGCTCAGTGTACTCACTGTCACGAGCTATATAAAACCGTAGTCCTCTCGAATCTTTTTATGGTCTTCATCATAGCTTGTGGCAAAAGATACCGCAAACTCTGTGCTGAATTAAAATAATAAAAAAAGAACAACAGAACACCACTATAGAACCAAACCAACCAAACAAACAAACACTCGTTTCCTTTTAGCAGCTTTTAGTGTATTGCCATTTCAAAGATGCCCTTGTTTTTGCTTGAAGAAAGTGCATATATGTAGAAGCACCATAGTCTCTTCCACAATTCTTTTTGTATATTCCTGATATTTTTGTCCATCTACTGTTAATGTGATTGTTTCAAAATTTTTGGTCTCTTTCAACATGGAAATCTTTCTTCATCCATAACTATTCGTGTTTCCATTTTCTGAACCTTTTACTATATCTGCTATCTCTTCTTGAGATCAAATGATAAGGACTGAATGCAATGTTATGATGGAGAAGCCCTGCTCATTTATACTGTGGCATAACAGTGTTGTCAGTGTTATCCTGTAGATAATCATGTGAATGTTTTCATCTTTAAAATGGGGAAAAAAAGACTATTTCTAAACTGTATTGTTGCACACTTAGTAGTGGTTTGCATTCATTTGCTGAAAACTTGATCTAAATGTTAAGTTGCTGCAGAATTGTTAAACCCAACAATGAATCTTGAGTAGTTCATATTGTTCTTTTAAATGCACTTTGCTTTCTATTGATTTGCAGTAGATTTACTTTGCCTCTTGGTCTGGCCTCTTGTGGTTCATCTGGAATTCTTTCCAGTTGTCTTTGTTTTTGACCAAGTGTAAATAATGTTGTCATCTGCAGATTTTAGCTGGTCAGGTTTTTGGACAGGAGGGGAGAAAGGAGGTGTTGCCCTCATCCCTTTTCAGTTCATTCAAGAATGTATGAAACATTGCTATCCCAGATACAGACCTGAGCATGTCCCTCCCTTAATCTTTTCTTGCCTTACTGAAAGCTAATCCTCTTGTTCTCATGTATTTTCTGTCTCTCTCTGCTATTCTCTAATCTGAATATATGTTCTCCCTAAAAAAACTCAATTTTCTTAGTAGCCGTTCAAAAGGATTTTGTCAAATACTGTTTGCAAGTCAGATTCACAGCCTTTTTAAATCCATATTTTTGTTAACAAGTCTGAAATAATTTTGAACAACAAAGAAAAAAGCACGGAAGTGTACCTCTGTTGAAGAAGCCACGCTCGGAAAATTTTATCCTGTTCAGAACTATTTGAATTACATGCATCAAGGCTACGTCTCTTCCACCTTCAGGACGCTACTGCTTGACCCTTTGTTTGCATAGCTCTTTGTTATATCCTAACTCTCATATATGATTAGTCTGTTTTGAATGCACAGAACTATTTTTTTCCCCCCACTTTCAAACTGTTTCCAGCCATGGTAATTTTTCTGCCTTATTTCTCTACCTGAAGAAGAGTTGTGGTTTAGTATTTGTTGTTGTTGTTATTTTGTTCTACTAGCAGGTCCTTCAACTTTTCCTCCCCCTCCTTCTGCTAAGAAGATTCCCATTCTGTGTTCTTCATTTGAAGCCAGGGCACCTATCTCTGTTTGAGGCCACTTTTGAAAATATTTGTCCTCTAGAAGAAATGTTATACTTTGCTCTGGCCGTAAGCACACTGAATGCTATTACCCTGTTTTCAAGGAAGGCCTTGACTCTTTTGGGATTTAACATAGACATTGTTTTGCCCTATTGTAACAATATATTAAGGGACTAATATTGTCCCCCCCCTCCCCCCCGCAAAAGTGTAAATGTATGTTTCTCTCCTGCCTATAAAATGTGGTTTAGTAGGCTTTTGACTATAATTAAGTTTACTGAGTAATGCCAGTGAGCTTTTTTAACTCTCCAGCATGAGTGATCTCACAATATCTGTGTTTGTTATGAGATGTTTTATTTCCCTTTATATTATCCTATTGTTTGGGTTAGTGTAAGATGGTAATACCTGAGGATGATTCAAGTTCTGTTGAAGGAAACATTACATAAAACATGTAAAAGATATCTTAAAGTTTTTTTGAACCTCAGGAATTAAGTTATAACAACCTTTCCTCACAAGACACAATTTCCGACCAAGTTAAGCAGATTTCAGTTAGAGAGCTTCATTCATGTAAACCAATACTGGTTCTGCCTTAAAACCACTGTGGGTAATGTTCTTTGTACAAAGTTATTTGAATTTAAAAAAAAATTGTTATAGTACTGAAATATTCAATAACGTGATACTGCAAGATCTTATTCTCTGCAGTCCACAGCTTTTGCTAGAAGTAAACGAGCCTCCTCAGAGGCACATTGAAAATGATACTACACACACAGACACACACACAGAGTTAATTCAACTCCTGAATTAACTCCAGAGTTAATTCAAAGCCTTAGGAAGTGAGAGGGGGGAAAAGAACATGGAGGAGGGAGAGAGACCACGTTGGTGTAATTGGAGATTGTCTAACACTGTGTATTTAAATTCAGAAATTATGAAGTGCCATATTTTTGTAATGTATGTATTTTATGTGTTCAAAAATGCACTCAGAGACATATTAAAAAGATATTTTTCCAGTGCATCCTATTTCTCAATTAAA
This sequence comes from Apteryx rowi, assembly GCF_003343035.1. Classification (NCBI taxonomy): domain Eukaryota; kingdom Metazoa; phylum Chordata; class Aves; order Apterygiformes; family Apterygidae; genus Apteryx; species Apteryx rowi. The sequence continues at coordinate 1,431,031 of NW_020449863.1, read as the reverse complement.
AATCCCTTGCACAGGAAAGATGGATGTGTCTTTCTACAAGATTATAAGAATCTGAATCTTTCTTCGAAACTCAACTGGATGGTTAACTAGAGCAATTCTAGGTATTTTCCTGTTTCAAGACAACATACAAGAGTAAAAAGTGTCATTGCAATTGGTATATTTGAAGGCCTTGCAGATTTTTAATGGTAGGTTGAGAAATCTGTATAGTAGCTTATAATAGATTAACATAGGCCAGGTAGGGAAAATTGATTAGGAAAAATTGGTGTTCCATCAGGGGGTCTGTTTAAAGTGGAAATCGGTATTTCTTTTAGAGTGAAGCCTTACAGGGGTGAAAACCAAAGAATGCAGTTGGATGGAAAAACAGGTTACATGTGCTGGAGGCACTGCTTGGAAAGAGAAAGGACCTGTATGACAAACATCCAAGGGACCCTGGGGCAGATTAGGGAGCATGTTGTTTAAAGTTCTGGGTTTAGTCTAAAAAAGTCTTCCAGGATACTGGGACAGTGTAAAGAGCCATCAGGAATATAAATGCAAAACTGAAAAAGACATTGGGTAGAGGAAAAAGTTTTAGAGAACAAGGATCGTTTGGAAGAGGTTCAAGGAGAATGCTTATAGATTTGAATATAACAAAGGCTATATGTTGGTACTCTTGAAGTAAGGCATGCAAAGCCCCAGCTTTTCACTGGAGAAATGGCATTCCTCTGGTATCTTAGCCACATTTTCAAGTACAATTGAGTTCGACTTGCCTTTGTTATTTCTTTATGTGGTCAACATTGAGTTTCATGCTTATTGGATACGTGTTTCTCACACAGGCCATCTAAGATGCCACCGAGGATGGTGTTCTTGAAGAATATTTTCCATGTGGTCCTAAAATAATACCTTTTGAAATGGAAAATGTTTTTTTCCATATTATTTTATGAGAAYTTAAATCCTTCTCCCCCCACCCCTGAACCCCCCCTCATTTCTTTCACCTAGGTGCAGAACAGGTTTACTGAAAGGCTGACTTTTAAGAATCAAATGAAATTTGTGCATGTTTTAAATAACTTCTCACATTGAGTTTCCAGAGATTTTTGTCCCTCTATCTGCAGAAATGTCAGGGAAATTTGTCTTAGCCCAAGATCTAACCAGGAAGATATTTCAAAAATGTATGCTTTCCCTTCACCCCTTTTTTAGTTCTATGCCAAGTTGTGTGTCTTCTCCCTTCCCTCGGGTGCTTCTTTCTACTGCTGCTTGCCCACATGAGTTTAGATTGGGATAGACAGGCATGTCTGCTTCCATCAGCCAGCTGTTACACTCCTGTGTGTGTATGAATTCATGTTTGCAATAAACCAATTCGTTTATCATGCCTGATTTGCAGAGATTTGAGAAGCTTCTTAGCGCTACATAATATTCTGTGCAAGGGGAGGTTGTTACAGTTAGGAACAACTAGTTCATAAAGTAGGACGAAGAAGCTGTTTTTACAGGAAAACTTGCTCTATTTTGCATCTGTTTCTTTTGAGTGATGAGTGAAGAAAATCATGGCTTTTGCTTTTAATTCTGTCAATTCCTGTAATGCTCAGAAAAAAAAAAAGTGAATAGAATTTACAAGATTATTGCAAGATTATGCAATGGGCCCATATCTGTGAGCAGTTCAGTGAAAAAAAAAAAGTCACTGTTACTTGTACTGTCACTTAAATGCGATATGAGAGAGAGACACTTCCCTCCCCTGCTTCCTGCCTCCTTTTATGTTCTTTGCAATATGAATATACTAACATCTATTTGAAAGCTATTTTTATCACCTAGGACTTCTCCTTCACATCTAACTCAGAAGCAATGCATACATCTCGAGGAAGAGCAAAGCTCATATTCAGATGACTGCAAAAGCAGGAACAATTGTCTGTCTGAAAAGATGGTGGCATCCATTTGGTTTTTAACTCAGCTGCAAGGTGTTTTGTAGTCACTTCTTTTTCCAGATCCAAAAGATAATTTCCTAGGAGATAATAATTAATAGATGCAAATACTGTATGAATTATACTCGTATCAGTCACCTTGTGCTACAACAAAGGAAGAAAAGGAAAATGGGTATAGGTCCTTGTTCTGCAGTGTGTTGAGGGCCCTTGACTTGCCCTGAGGCAAACAAACAAAATGGATAGATACAATAGAATGGAAATTCACTTTTTCTCCTTCAGCTCCTCACCACTTCTGGTTTTGCATAGATGTGATGGAACTGTTGTTTTTGAGTGTTAAATAATATACATACTTATATAAGAAGAAGCTCTATCTCTTTTTTGTGGGAGTGGTACTGTGCATTAAGATTTTTTTCAGACATACGACAGCAGCTTTAAGGGCTGCTGAGATTCTACCAAAAATTCTTTTTTATAGTGCCATCCAGTGAAAGAGCTCAGGTGCTTGGTGTCTTGTATGTTGTGCTGGAGGTGCAACAGGGACATTTGCTACATGCCACTCAGCTTTGGCTACGATGCTGGTTCTAATAGCACAAGCAACGCTTTGGTATGTTCAGAGGTCCTTCTAATGTAGTTGTTTTTAATGCGTGGCTTGGTGTGGGTGGGCAGGTTTACTTGTTTGGGCATAGGGTGTGTTGGGGGGTTTTCAGTTGGGTGGGTGGGTTTTGTTTGTTGTAGCATTGAGTGAAATTCCAGAGGTGGCTCTCTTGTGGTTCTCCAGCATAACAATGGAAAAGTATTGAATCTTTGATGTTTGCTTTACAGAAACGTTTACCTCCTCTGCATTCAGTGCAATTGCACCTGCCTTGTCACAGCCTGCTTTCTYGATATCTTCAAGAACTTGTAACTTGTCTTCATTAGCAATGTGTTGCTGTAACTGCCTATGTGTAAAACCAAATGACTGTATGGTCCCCCCCAAAATTGATGTTGATTAGTTATAAGAAAGGTTTAACTGAACTTATTGCCAGTGGAATTTATGGCACAAACTGCAAAAGACAGCAGTATTAATAATACGGTTTTAAGTGATAGCCAGTTATAGTTGTCCTAAACTTAGGCTTCTGACCTGATCAGGTGATTTCATTAGGCTCCATTTACAGTCAGTAGAGACAGGGGAGCTCTTCTTTAGGGCAGCTTGGCAGCAGCTTAACTTCAGTACTCCGGTCACTGGAGAATGTTTCTGTTTTCATTGGCTCTATAGGAAACCTGGAGAGATGAGCCAGCCAAGCTGGCGGTGGGGTCAGTCACACCCTCTTCCCAGGGCTGTCAGGTGGGAAATCCTCAGAAAGCGATACTGAAGGCATTGTTCTGAAGCCCTGGTGAAATAGTTTGCCCAGTCCATAATACTCTTTACAGCAAAGAAATAGGCTAGAAGGAATGCTTACATCTTCAAGCAATGTATCCCTGCATTTCTTGCTTCTGTAAGTGCAACTGACCATTGTGAATACATAATGATACAAGATCAGTTCCTAGAACTACCCACTGTTAAAAGCAAAATACAAAGCAGAACTATTCATAGTCAAATGGGTTGCAGAAGGTAATGCATCATTTTTTTACTCCTTTCAGTTAAGTACTACCTAGTATATGAACATCTGTATACAAAAAGATTCCTTCTCCAGCGCTAACAGCTTTTGATAGGCATTTTCTACAATATAAGAAGCCAATTCAAAACATTCTGTTAAATAAATACTTAAAATGTTCTTTTAAGTATTTCTTTCTTAAATGACAAATCAGAGAGCAGGGGAGCATTTGAGATAGCATATGAGAGTTTGACGTAACCCTGTGAATTTCAAAAGATGGGAAGTTTTGTATCTGGGATGACTTGAAAAAGTGCTGCTAACATGGACAAAATTTATTTTGTTTCTATTTTAAAAATAGAATGAAAAATTGCTATAGGAATTTTCCCTTAAGAAGTTACATTTTTCAGTAAAGGTGTAACAACCTGGACAGGGCTAGCAGCGGGCTGATGGAAATGTAGTCTGTAAGAGGCTGTTCTCATTTGGATTGGTTGAGAGAAATAATGTGGTGAAATTGTATGCGACTCCCTTTACTGAACAAGCATATCTGCTCTTTATTACTGGAGTTCATAATTTATCGCAGTCTTTACAGCAATAGTAAGAAAAGTCATGGATTTATCTCTAGAAGAGGAGAAAAAAAAAGAAGGATCTGTTTTGGGGGAGGTTGCTTTTTATTTTTGTTTGTGCAGTCCTCAGATGACAAAAAAAAAACATGTTCTGCGGGGGGCTACACCTTAAATCGATCCTAAACTGAATCTAGTTGCAAACTTGAGGCCTCTACTTAAAAGGTTTGCCTTTTGAACACAAGGCCAGTTCTTGGTGACCTGCTCTGGTATCAGAGAGACATTTCAGCCATCGTTTGGCACCTTAATTGCATGTGGCCTGCTTATGTGCAATAGTTTCTCCCACATACGTACTTTTCCATTTCTCTACTCCACTCCCCCCATTCACCTCTCATATCCTGCTCTAGCTGCAAGTAGTAAAAAGGGGTCTATCTGAGCAGACCCCAGCATTTCCTCTTAGCGCTCTTATTCAATTTGTCTGAAATCAGTAAATGTGGATTTGCTGAGCATCTGAAACAGATTTCTATCTCTAGCGGTCTTTTATTGGTTTTGAGGGTGTGCAGAACGTGCTTAATCTTATACTTTAATGGAATATGTATTTAAATTACTGCTGAAATGAAAAGTGTCTATATCTTAGGAAATGTGCTTATATATTTATTAAAAAGAGCTATTTTAGATGGTTCTTTTGTGCTAACTGTACTTGTCATAGGAACAACATTTCTTTTTAAATTGAATCATGTGCTTTCTTTCAGAAAGCACTGAACATGATCATTATTCATTTGTACCGTTTGTATCTTGTTTAATTATATAAGTTAACAAATCACTCCAGGGTTACCTTTTCTTTATTTGCATTAGAAATTGCATCATGAGCAATGTTGTCATTGGACTGCCCACTGCTGAGGCAAGAGCTGTAAATAAAGTGGTTTCTAATTGAAATACAGGAGAACCACAGAACCACCATAATTAAAGTGCTCTGTTCTCTCTCTCTCTCTCTCTCTTTTAATTTCCACATATCTTTTTATAAAGTGAACGAAGTTTCTCTTCCTCCTAGTTATGCTTACCCCGAAATAGTCACTTGTTACTGACCCAAGTGGCTGTGTGCTGCTCCCACCCTCTGTTTGACATTTAGAGGCTTTTGCTGGTCTGTCTGTCTCTGACGTGCTCAGTGTTTCAGTACACTTTTCTGAACAATTGGACGGTATTAGGAAGCATACCTGAGCACTTTTTTTTTTAATACAGAATTCATGTATGGACAAGAACATTTTTAGATAGGAATAAGGAAATGGTGTTTTGTGGGGAAACATCCATGTGAGCATCTTGTGATCTGCAGGCAAATGTTACTGAGAATTGATTTGCTGTTTTTGACTGGGAGGGTGGGCACATTTTGCCACTTGTGTTGCAATGGAATACTCCATCTGCTGTCTAGCCAAATCTCTTTTCTGAGTATGAAGATTTTGTGCCAAATCTAACATCAAGAAAAAAGAGGTGGTGTATTTTCTTTAGTTCTCTGTAAATGTTAAAACCCAATGTATCTGAGAAAGTGGCCAAATCCAGATCTTTTTGTGTATCTGGTTCTTTGTTTCCTTCAAAGTGGCAAATACTTATAATTGTAAAGTTGGTTGCTAATTTGGAAATACATAGGCAATGTATTCTTTTTATTTGTGAAGGACTGTTTTGTCAGTTCTTTAGTTAACTAATTTGACATTATCTGTTTTGTTCATAGAGTTCTCATCATAGACTATTTAATATGTTGGATTGCTGCCTCTTGTGATGAATGTTATTTTTATCATTTTTGCAAAGGCTGGTGCTATGCCACTATATATGTATTTTTTTCCCTGACATTAAGGAGGTGCAGTCAGTGTGTCATCCATTCTTAAGCTCGGGATTCATAATGCTCATGCACTTTGCTCTAATCATGTGTAGTTATTTAATTTTCTGATTTTGTTTACTGACACAAGATTTTTTTGTTTGATACAATGCTTATGAATTGTTCTGCAAGTTACTTAATTCAAACTGATGATTTTTAAATGCATAGTGTGAAAAAACAGGAAACTTTTTTTTTCTTCCTCCTTCACAAAATTTAGGAATGTGAACTATCAGCATCTCCCTTCCCCCTGCTTAATAGAAGCAAAGCAGATATTAGCACCATGTGAGGCCATAACTGGCCCTCTGTGGTGGGCCTTTAAGTGTGGGAATGGAGTCAAAAGCCTGAAGTGTGTGAGAGTTTCCATCTTATTGAAAGTCTTTCAGTTTAGGAGTATCCAAAAGACATTAACTCAATGGAAATTGCAACATTCTGAAGTCCAGGGCAAGTTGCCTCTAATCTTAACCCAAAACTGAGGAGACAGTTCGTCCAGTTGAAGACATGGCAAAAATTAGATCAGAAATGAGTTTACTGTCTTGCTAAAGACTTTCCTTTTACTGAGCATCTTCTTGTTGTTAAGAGCCTATAAGAAGTCCAAAAATAGACATGAGATCTGGAAGAGGTAGGTGACTGATTTAATGAATCTGGAAGTTTTCAGATAGTATGAACCAGAAATCTCTTGCTGACACAGTGTCCTGTGTCTAGGGGTGTAAAAAATCTCTTCCATGTGTGAAAGGTCTATTCCTTGGACAGCAGACCAATAAAGTTATGGCCACAAGGTTATGCTATCAGTTTTTCCCAGGTTAAATTAATTGTATAACCCCCTAAGAAATAAAAACAGTGATCAAGCATAGATTGTACAGTGAAGCTGTATGACAGTTACCAGTGGTGAAGTTGTGTAGTGTGCACTTGGTATTCTTTTTAGCTCCAGAAAAGGATGAAGACATACGAGCATTCTCAGATCTCACCTTCCTTGACAAATTCATTAGAAATCTCAAATTACAGAGGTCTAAGGTCTATCAGTTTCAAGATTTCATGACTTAAGTAGTTATATGTTGACCAGAGACAATTACTAGTAATGTAAGTTTATCTTTTACTGTAAGAAATATTTCTTTTCTATTTGGTTCAAGACTTTCTAGTTCAGACTACTGAATACTCCCTGCATGTTCATAAATCATCAGAATCTCATTTTCAGGTCCTTCTGAGAGGAATGGACATAGCTCTCAGAAATAAGGATATAATTGTTTATCACATGGATATTCAGGGCTCTATTACAGACCACAGTGTCTCCTAGGCCCTGGTTTGCTGGTGAACAGAGACAGGCATTAGTGGCCACTCGGCAATGCGTGCACTTAGCTGTGCACAGAGAGTACCAAAGAACAAGAGATGTTTTTCCTCTTTTGCAAACATTATAAGACTGTTTCAATCCATCAGCAACTCCTGATGCTATTCCCAATATATTCATGGCTAGCTATGGCTCAGTTGGATATGAGAGCACTCCAAAACATGTCTTGGAGTGGACAAGAGACCCCTGGGTCATGGTTTCTGTTCAGGTGTGAGTCCTTCTGAGCGAGGGATTCGTTCTTCACGTTCCCAAATGAGATGTTTTATGGGAGAGCTGCTGAGTCCCAATCACTGCCATTTATTGTCCCTTGTGCTGCAACTCCACCAGTACACCAGGGACATAGCCCAGATATCAAGAAAGAGAAGACTGGAAGTAGCTAGAATTAAGGTGCATCAGACTAGGTCTCCTCAGTGTTCAATGGCTGTTTGCTCTGCATCGTGCAGAACCATTGTAACCATGTTTGTGAAAAGACAGTTCTCTCTGTCTGCATATCAGTGGTCTGGCTTAACACAAGGTCTCTGGGGAACAGTGCCTCAGAGCTAAGGTGTCAAAAAGTTTGATAACTCAATCGTAGGTGTCTTTGCCTCAAAGAAAAATTGAGTAGTGCAAGCCTTTGTAGAGAGACAGGACTTTATGCCATCCTTTTTACCTTTTTGTGACAAGGACAGGAGATCTCAAAGACACTGCAGTTAGGACAGCCCATTCATACTGTTCTGACCTTGCAGATCTCAGTACCTCAAATTAATGAGATTACAACTGAAATTTTCAGTATGCAAAGGAATTTCAATCCATTAGTGAATCTAGACCTGGGTAAAACTGATATGCATAAGATGGAGAGAGATGCAGTTTTTGATAGCTACAGATTCCTGAAATGTATACCAGCAGGACATTATGGGATCACTTAAAATCACTTGGGATAAAAATTGATGCTTCCACTGCTAGAGACACATTAATGCAGGGGAAAGTGAGGTAAAGACTGCCTTAAAGTTTCTGTAAGATGGGCTTCCTCCAGGCCAATGCTGTAGAGGGAAACCAAAATGAAAATCAAATATAGCAGGGATCTCAATCAAAAAAAAATTTAGTTATATTACAATTCTTCCCTTTTCAAAAGCATTCCTTAGACTCTCATGTTGTTATACTATAGTATAACATATAGTATAGTGTCTGGTACACAGACTTTCTTTCCATAGCTTGAATTTGCAGTCCAGGAGTGTTAAGAACACAGCAGAAAACAAATCTCTTCAAATTATTTTTTGTCTTTTACGGTAACTCCTTATCTAGAAGAAGCCTCATCTGTGAATTTTCCATAAGGATAATTTAACTTTTTTGGAGGGTAGGTCCATTATTTATTAAAAACAAAAGCACTGTTTTGCACAAACCAAAATCATATTACTGGTTGCTCTGGCCTAATCCTTAGCATCTGCAGAAAAACAAATATTTGTAAATTGGATATTTGGAGTTGATTTAAAATTGTTTGCACAGTACCTTTATTATATGTTAGTAGTCTTTCTCCTTGTTGTCTTTTAACTAAAGCATGGTAATAAGAATTCCCCATCACAAGATAAAGGAATATCTGTATTGCTGAAGCTTGTAGATACTCTGGAGAAAATCTTAAAATAATATTGTAGCTCTCCCCATGACATCTGTGCTTGAGATATTTGTCCGCTCTTTGAACTCTAATCTTACGCTCATGTGGGTTGATGCTTTTCTCCCTTAGACGTAGTCTTAGGGGAAGGCTATTTCGGAATGCCCCAGCTCTGTGTTGGGTTCAGTCACCGTGTGCATATCATAAGCCTTTCTGTGATCTAAGAGTGAGCCCCAACTTGCAAATAGCACGGTAATAGTACATGACCTGTATTTTTTTTTTTTTTTTTGAGAGAGAGAGATTTCTTTTTATCTTTTTATTTCTCTCTTCAGTAACTTTGTATTCATTTCTTATATAACTCTTTAACTCTTTATTCAGATAGGTTCTAATAGATGCCTTTCTTGAACTATTGCAGCTTACATCAATGCTAAAAAAAGCAAAACAAAACAAAAAACAAAACAAAACTCTCTTTAGAGAGTGTTGCAGCCTGCTTGTAAGTTAAGGACCATGGGACTTGACCAAGAGAAATAATATTTCCTTAACATTGAGTGCTAGTGTTGTGACACTGGAACTAAATGCAGGAAAACAAATGTGAGTCTTAGCATCTCTTTGAGTATTTTAGGCCATACAGTGGTAATGCCAGCCTTCGCTTATAAGTGTGCCACTGATGCTTTCTGTGGGGATCTTCACAGTGGGAGAGGTTCCCATGACTTGTATCTCTGCTAGCCTGCACACTTGAAGTTCCCACATATCTGCCTGCCTTGAAACTTCAGGGAGATCTTTAGTTGCTTCCTCTGGACAAGAGAGGCTGAAGCACTGCCTGCTCATGTTCACTTGGTATTGTGTGAATTGCTTTTACTTCTGACTTGTTCAGCACGTTTTTGATGTCTCCTGCCATCCATTTCTGTTGCAGTTGTTTTTGCCTCCTGTTTTAATTGTGGTTTTTAAATTGACTCAGAACACCTCCTCCCCCCTCCCTCCCCTCTCCAGCCCCAAGTTGTCATCTTTGCTGGTATTTGCAGTGATGACGGCTGTTAAAAATGGCATTATCTGTTGCATACTTCAGTCATGAAGAAGTCCACAGTCAGAACTAAATGTACCTGAGGTTCATGGCATTACTTTTCAATCTTCTGTCACGTTGCTTGTAGCCACTGTTTCTTAGGCAGTTTCTAAGGGTGCATCGGTGGGGAGGATAGCCATTCACCCTGCTCTAAGTCTCAAATTTCTCTTCCAGACAGATCTCTTGGGTAGATAGACACTCCAGAGAGTCTTGAGTCTGTCATAAGTGAAAAGCGAACAGAAGGGAAACCACGAGTGTGTTAGCACCACCACCACCTTCTTTCCAGAATCCCATGATAAATCAGATAACGCTGTTCTGAGAATTGCTTGCTTACTAATTGTTGAAATAGCATTACCTTTTCTTTGTGTTCTTAATTAACATTTCAACTCAAGTCTGGGACTTGGTGATAAATGAGCCTTGAATTCTATAGGTTCAGTAAATGATGCAAAACTAAAGTCTGTGTTTGCTTACTTTTTTCCTCCATAAAACAAACACAACTGACCTGTTCTCTAAGCAGAAATGGTGTCAGAAATGGTGTATTCTAAAGGAGGAGGCTGCTTTTATTTATTTTTTTCTCCATTTCCTGATCAGATGGCCACATGTGCATGTGAACAATGCAATAAATAAATATTCTGATAAGTCCAATCTTAGCTAAGATAACCTTGCAAGGTCCTTTTGCACACTTCTAAAACAGGAGAAAGTACATCTCTTACAAACTGGTAAGAAAATCATAGAGTAGCTCTGTAAAAGCATGATCTGGAGCAGCCTGGATTTCCAGATAGCACACACTGAAACTTAATATCCACATAAAATAATTGATGAAAAATGTTATTGTAAAAATATAATGTACCCATTTGAGAGAACAATCTGTTGAGAGAGAGTTGAAAAATGAAGGTGAGCTCTATAAAATGATACTGAGGTAGCTGACGCTGGCCTCACGAATGGTTCTTTCTGCTAGGCTGGCTTTCAAAGCTTGAGACTGCACTCTAGCTCACAACTTGGTATGTGGGCATCTAAAAAACGTTGTGTCTGAGCACAAGACTTTTCTGAGTAGAATTTATGCTAGGCATGTTATCTAGTTTGTTTAAAGATGTGAGAGTTTGTTCTGATGTTTTTGGAGGTCTTTTGCAGATGGATAATTTATAGAGGCTTCTTTAGATGACAGCAGATGGGAAATCACAGATTTTAACAAAAGTTTGATATCTCAAGAAGAGGAAGAGAAACTGGTGAGCAGAAAGTAGAAGGCATTCCAGAAAGGAAACTGAATGGCTCAAGTGAGCAGGACTTTAGAATATCCACTGCTACCTCCTAGCAACCAAAACTTTTATGAGGTGCAGTTGTCACAGATCCATTTGCTCAGAGGGCAGTTATATGTCATTCCTGCTAGAATCAGGTCACTGTGACCTCAGACAAAAATGGGACTTGAGATTAGAGATGATACTTGGGCTCTCTGTTGTAGAGCACCCAGTTCCTCACCTTTGTGCAGAGCACCGTGCCAGAACCCTGGATGGGCTGTGAGGAAATGCAGGCAGGGCCTTTCAGTTCGTGGATGTTGTCTGTGAGGACGTGCCAAGTGGTCTGTAATGGAGCTAAAAATAGTATGAAATGGTAAGGCGCATAGTGCTTTCAATTAAAAGTGTGATGCTTGGCAACTTGCCAGGAATTTTGAAGGATGATTTGGCCAACTGCTATGTAAGTTAGAGCCATAGATGACAAGTAAGTTTATCAATATCACCTTCTTCAAAGTTTTTCTGGCTTAATTCATTCCCAGGAGAAGATCCTATGAAACTATACTGTGCTGGCCATTGAGAAGGTTTCCTTCCTGATGCTTGCTAGGTCCTCTCTGGAAACTCTTTTCTACCATTCAGCTAAGAAACTAGCTGGCAGTTTTGTCGGAAATAAAGCTTTAAACATTAATTCATTTAAAGGGCCCTTTCCATAGGGCTCTCAAGCTTTTGTTTTTCTCGGTTGTCCAAAAAATAAAAACAAATCATTGGGAGGAAAAAAAATTCTCCTTGGCCTACCTGGGAAGAAAGGAGAAATTATTCTCACCTGTATTTCCTTTGCTTATACTTTGCTCAGGATAGGTGTCAAGCAGGATGGACTTGCTCCTTACCAAATTATCTGTGTCGTCTTTGTTGCTTTAATATCAACAAAATATTCTTGTAAGGTATCCTGTGTGCTTTGTTATCATTTGGCAAAATTTGAGAGAGTGTTGTGCTGCTGGACCTGCGTTTAAAGTGGGAAATGCCTTCTGAGCTAAATTAGGGAGACTGGGAACATGCATGCTCTGAATTGGAGAAGCCCATTTTCAAGGCTTGAAAGGCTGTGTATCTGTGCATTTACAGTAACCAGGCAAAAAATTTGCAGCTTAACTAGAAGAACTTTTGGAACCATTGTTATTTTTGAAAGTATTAATTGCAAATTCTGTATTATGTATCTTTAATTTGTGTTTAACCATTCTTCTTGCCTGCAGATTAAAGGCACCATGCTATTAAAAAGCATAGTACTTCTCTCCTTTTTGTGCTACTTCTGGTTATATGGCATACTAGGAGAGGAAACAGGATGAGCAAATACCACCTTCTCTGCAATGGAAAACAGATTTGAATAGGGATGGGTAGGAGCTTTAAATGAATAAGAAGATGCTGAGTGGAGCTAATACTGGTGGGGAATAAATTCATTACACAAAGTTGAGAAAGTTTCTAAGTGTCAATGTTCCTCTGAAAATGGTAAAAGTAATTCTAAAAGTTGAATGGCATAGCATTTAATTATGTAAGGAACCAAAGGGGCTAAAAAATAATAACCTGGTATATCAGAAAGCAATTTAAAATGTAAGCTAGGGAAAATGGAATATTTCTGTCACAACAAGATGAATTCCTCCACTGGCTCCATTGATTTAGTGTCTAAAATTTTGTTCCAAACAGATCTGTAACTGTGGAGGAAAAAAAAACATACTTTTGTTCACTCAACCTCCCAAGCCAGCCCATTCCCCTTCTCAGCAAGAATAGTGGTGAAGATTTGGATAAATATACAGACAGAACTTAAGAATTTAATTAGCTCCGTTGGTTGTACAATCTCCAGTTGTCTGATTTAATTGTCCCTTTCAAAGGGATCACTTGAAGCAGAGCTCCATATGCTATGTGAATGTCAGTAAACTAAGCTTGTTAGTGTACAGTACGAAGGCCAAAACTGAATTCTTGTGGGTATTCACAGCCTTTAATAAATAGTGTGATGGTTCTGAGGAGGAATCTTTCTTTACGCCCACTCGCCCTTAAGATGTTTCCCTTCAATTCAGAAATGAATATTCAGTTCAAAAGTTATTATACATCTCGTGTCTTTCAAAATGTTCTTAGCACTTCGTAGGATTCTGTCTGCAAGGGGGGGGGCGCTTTTTTCTCTCCCCCCCCCCTTTTTTTTTTCTTTCTTTCTGCTTTTATCTCTGCACAGAACATTTGGAACCAAGCAGTAGCTGTTAGACTTTTAGGTTTGTTTGCTTATTTGTTTGGGGGGTTGTTTTCGGTGTGTTTTTCGTTGTTGTTGTTTTGGGGGTTGTTTGGTTTTTGGTTTTGTTTTTGACTGACGATAATATTTCCTCAGCTGTGGATTTCCTGCTCCATCTKCTTGGGGCAGAGATGGCAGGGGCTGCTCACTCGGCACTACGCTAACATGGCATGATAGGTCCAAGCATGAGGTTATCAGGGCTATTAACAGAAGATCTTGGTTTTTGAAGGGTTCTTAATTCTGCCAAACTGAAACAATTAGGGCTAAAGCTTGTTATGGGGAGTGGCTGCTGGAAGGGTTTTTGTGTTTGTTTTTTGGGGGGGTGTGAGTGACTGGGGAACTTCATTTAGGGGAGTGGCTGTTCTCCAGTAGTTTTGCTAAGAAAAGTATAGTTTGGAGGAGGGGTGTTCAAGGAAGCAGGGTTATTTGCTGAAGTCGGTTTTGACAATGATTTGTTTGAACAGTTCAGCCACCTCGTGGTCTGAAGGAACTGAAGTTTTGCAAGTGTAGGCTTCGGGTATTTAGAATAATGAAAAGAAGAGCTGACTGAAATGTTGCAGGAGAATTCCTTGTACTGGATGATTGGATGATAAAATGCCAGAGGAAATTGCTTGTAGATAAATGAAAGTAATGTGTGTGGGAGGAAGGGGCGGGGGTCACAACTTTACGTACCCTATGATGAATTCTGCACCAGGTGTTATGGTTCTGGAAAGAGATTTTGTAGTCAAAATAGTTCTGTAAAAATGGCAGCATAATGCTCAGTAAAATGAGTGTCAGGACTCATTAGTGAAGGAACAGAAAACAAAACAGAAAGCATATATGTGCCACTGCGTAAATGTGTGATATTCTCCTCTTTAATAGCGTGTGCAGTTCTGTTTCCTTCCTCCTTCTCCCTTTTCTCTCTCCCAATCCACAAAATATACAAAGAAGATAGGCTAAAAGTGTGCAGTGACAAAAAGCCACTAGGAGTCTTCAGCTGGGAAAACGTCTAACACTGGAAAAGAAGAGATCTGCAAAATCAGGAATGTCRTGAAGAAGGGAGTGGGGAATGCATGTCTGCTGTCCCTTGCAGGAGACTTGGGAAGATGGGGAGGAATGAGCGTGTGAGAGGAATGAAACAGAAGAGGATGGGTCTTTGGGCGACTCTGAGGCTGTGAAACTGCGATGGGACATAGTAGATGCTGATTGACACGTGAATTCAGAAAGCGAAGGGTCAGATTCATAGGCTGCTAAGTTTAAAAAGATGCTACCTTTGACTCAAGGAGGCACAAGTCATCAGAGGCTGTGAAAATGTTCAGGCAAAATAYTGTTATGTGTTTGCCTTGTTTCCACTCTCTAACATCTAGTGTTGGCTGCTGTTGGAGACTGGTTTTGGTGCTATGTGGTCTTTATGGTCTTTACCTTACCAATATGATCACTCTTACATTCTTTCACTGTCTTTCTGAGCATATGTGGGGTTTTGGCCTATCTGCAAATTCTTGAAAAATCTTGCACGGTGTCAGATATGCAAGGCTTGAAATTTGACATCTTAATTTAATAATCATCCTGGGGGGAATGAATGTCCTCTGTCCCCCAGTGTGCTGCGGAGCTGGACTCTATTGGCATTCACATAATGTCATGCCTGACTGAGACTGAGAAGGCTTTTCTTGTACATTTAAAGCTTGTGCCCGCAGTTGGGCCCAGACTACAGGTGAGGAAGCTATCCRAATTCAATATGGAGTGGACAAGAAATGAGTGGGTGGCAAGAGGTAGCTCGAAGGGAAGCCTGAAGACAGCTGAGTAAAGGCAGAGGAAGACTGAGCACTCAGTACTGAAGGAGTGAAGCTTGGTATGGAAGAAGAAAATGCATCTTGGAAACAGTAGGTTTTGGAGAAAGGAGTAGGTTAGGGAATGAAGAGAAAGCAGAGAAGCAGCCAAGTGCAGGAGTTGTAGAAATGGGCAAACAAACCTCTGCTTACAGAAATGTGCTTGCTTCTGACATGGGGATGGAAACAGGATTTGTGGAATCTGCGATTCTGCTGTCAGGAAATACTTGTCAAACTCGGAGAAGACTCCTGCTCTTGCTCCTTCTCCCAGCGGATGACAGCCTATTAGTGTTATAATTTACTCTGTTCAACTTGACTGGCATGTGTAGAGGCCGTATTGCAGACTGGTTGAAGAAGCATTCTAGCTCTTAGACAATACCATGTAATGGAATATCTTATCTATGTGGTGTTATTTAAAAAGGATATTAAGCCAAGCTCTTCAAGATTAAATGCCAGAATGAAAGTATGCTTTGTAACTTCAGTTTGGCCTTGTTTTACATAGATGCACTTTATGAGAAATCCTTAAACAMCTGTATTATTTTTTTCCTCCCCCTACGAACTTCCTGTCCTGCTTGGTGCATGTGATGGATTTGCTGTGAAGACAAATCAGGCTCCTGCAGAGGAACACTATGTTGGATCCCTGATTCATTTTCTGCTCTTGTTTGAAGTTATGTAGTGGAAGATGCAGGGAACTGAGGAAAGAATATTTTCTCCTGGATAAGAAACTGAATGCTGCCCAAGGGAACTGGATTATATCCTTGTCTTTACCACAGAGTGGCCATGTGATGCAGTCTTTTAAAGCAGGCTTTTCAAAGGTAGTCATCAATTACGTGTGGTGCTTCTTCCTGGGTTCTGCTTTGAACACTCGTTTGCTTTACGTAAATGGTAGAYGTCTACACAGTATCTCAGGTCAAAGCTGTGCTTTAAACGTCACGTAGCATTGGACAGTATCTGTTATCTGAAGTGCTGGGTCCTGCCCACAAAAAACTAATAGATTTTGATATTCGTAATTTATCCGTGCCATAGCATCTCCTCTGTAAGATGTGCCATTTGTCTAAGATATTTGCTGTGCTAGTAAATGTAATACAATATTCCTGAAGCATTTCAAAGCTGTAGAATGAGTACATAAAAGGAAATATCTTGCATGCGTGAAGAATCCTGTCACCAGAAGAGAACTTGAGTACTCTCTAGGAAATAAGGTTCGGCRAAAAAGCTGAACATGGGCTGGGGGAGGGCAACAAAATCACAGAGGTGATTAAGAGAGGACTTGAGACATGTGTAAAGAGACTGTATTCTAATGGAGCTGTGGAAGTGAACCAAATTAATGGTACACAATTGATGACAATAGTTCTAGTATTTTCTATTATTTCTGATGCTGCTTTTGCCATTTGATATTATTGTCTTTGTTGGTCTTGTTTGTTATTTTTCTGTATGTTTCTTATCTTAAGGTGGCTTAACTTCCCTTTTTTCTGTTCAGAGAACAATTTAAATGCTGTTTAATCATGACCAATCATGACCAATCAATTTAAATAACAGGATGCTTTCAGTAACCCTTATTGTAATAGAAATAATGAGCAATACAGCAAAGAAACCTCTTGTTTCTCAGTTAAAATAGGTGAGGTTTCTTCAACTCAGGGGAAGGTTATCAGCTGGTATTTGTATATGGTTGAATAGACAGGCTGTCACTAGGCAGGAGAAGAGGAGAAATTCCAAATGACTTGTTTGCTTTGTATTCTCGTAGAAACACATTTTTGGTGCTCTGATGATATACAGGGAGTCTGAGTTCCTAAATCTGATACTTCACTTAGATTCCTAATGTTAAATGATATGAAAGTCCATCCTGTTTTAGTAAATACAGCTATTTCAGAGGGTATGTGTCCAACATTGCTAGAAATATTTATTTTCCTTTGGTAGATGGTATTTGTGCCCTTATCTTTGATCTGTCTTGTTCCTTTAATATCTAAAATCTGCTACACAATTGTAGCTGTAGCTTTGCTCTTGGATGCACATGGCCTACGATGGACAAACTTGAAGAGCRAATGGAATATTTGCATTGCTTTCCTCTGTGTCACGGCTTCTCATGGTGGGAGTGTGTTGCATCTTGGTCTTCTAGACAAAGCTTCACCTTGTCCTAATTTTCTGTTAGGCCTCAAAGCAATAGCAGAAATTCAAGAAGGAGATCAGTGTCCTGAAGCACAATGTAACTACAGCAGGGATGGGAAGATCTCTGGGAAATTGCTCTTTACTGTGATGTGTAGCTGAAGGGAGCTGAGGTGTTGCACCGAAAATGCTGCCCCTGAGCTGGCACTGCAACCTAATGAAAGTCTCAAGTAGCATAACCAATACTATTGGCTGTGTGATCACTTCTAGAGAAGCAGTGTGTCTTTTTGCTTATCCTGGAATCCGTTCTGCGAAGGCGTCTGCATGCGCTAATTTAGCGTTCCTTTGGGATGCTTCTCATGGTGTTTTGCAGTAACATCCAGGGGGATGGAGGCTTTGATTTTGCTGAACTATAACATGGCTGGTCTAAGTGCAGATAAAATCCCTGACCTTTGATATGTTGCCTAGAGTTTACTGCCATCCTCCATTTTTTTCCCTTGGAAAAATATCTAGTTTTACTTTCAGGATGAAGCTTATCAGATCAATAYGTTATAAGCATAGTAAAGTTCAAGAAATTGACTCCATTACTATCATGAGATGAAAAATTGATTTAGTTGCATTCTCTCTGTATTAATTCATTGGTGCTTTACATTYCCATAAAAGGTATTATATGCTCCTTATTTTCCAGCAGTGTCATCAATCCTAATGAAGAACAAAGAACAAAAATTCATATTTTGTGTACAGGACAGCAGATCTCTGACTTAGCTCTTCATTTGTAAATGCTGCTGTAGATTTTACTGCTCATCTGCTCCTTTAGTGTGCTTAGGTTATATGTAGAATCTAGAAACTGGGATCTTAACAAAATGGGAGAACATGGCAAAGGAATGTAAATCTAGATTGCTTTTTAATAAAAACTAATGAAAATTTGATGGAAGCTATTGTCAAGGAATTAAAACGTTATTTGACAATTTTATGTACTTTTGCAATGTTTGGTTCTGCGTTAGTTACATTTGGACTACTTAAAGTGTTTATAAGCCATTAATTCRCTACCTCTGGCTCCCTAATGCCTGATGACATTTCATTCTTAACCTATGTTATTGTGTATAAGAGCTTTGCACACGTCTGCTAGTTTACATACAATTGCATATATGTACTTTTGCAGCTCTGACAATAAAGGTGAATGAATCAGAAGCATAAATGAACATAAAAGTGGCATAGTGGGAAAAGCAGGCACTAGAAAAAAGAGAAATAGGAAAGGGCTTTTGGGGCATTCCTGTTGTTGCTTTTCTCACCATTTCTCTGACTGGCTGCTGTAGGAAGCTGCCAGAGATGGTTCAACTGTTGAATATCTTGGAATTTTTTGGTTTAATGCTAATGTTCACTGTTCCAGAGCAGATAGATAAATTAAAAAGAAAACAAAACTATGTATTGTGACTTTGGCCACTGCTCGTGGTACAGCAGTTATTTCTTAATGATGTTTAAACAGATTGTGGCAAGTTCTAAACAGCTGTGCTAAACGGGGGAAGAAAAAGATGTTTTCTCTTTGGCTTCACCAAAGTTAACCTCRAGTTTTCCCTATCTTTCTGAGTATTTCCTATTACAAACACAAAGCAATGGTATGCATGTCAGTCATCCTAAAGGTTCAAGATGCTTGTTACAGATTTAAAGGTGTTAAATACCAGTATGATAAAACAAGTTGGACAAGGCATTAAGTAGATGTGGCCTCATTAAAACGTATCTTGTTTGAATGTACGTGCAAATTCATTAAAGGAGTTTAACTTAAAAGGTGGAATTTATTGAGAAAAGCAGTCAGCAGATAGAATAAAAGCAGGTAATGAGAGGTTTGCTTTCTGTGACATCTGTAGCATTTCAGCTCCCATTTGTAAGGAGACATGGGCGTGCACCAAGCACAGTTGCTATGACTCAACCCGATAATTTTGTAAGCAAGAACTTGCTCGTATCCAAGAGAATCCATGTCTCTCTGTGCAGTGCTACCACAATTTACCATCAGCCTAGGTCTTCTGTAAAAGAAAGACATTTCTGGCAGGTTAGGCTTCATAAGGAGCTTTATGTCCCATGCTGGATATTTTGATCAAATGTGTTAGTGTTTGGATTGTGCTGTGAACCTGTCTTTTTGGCTTTTATGGAACGTGAGTGTGAAGCAAAGATTAGTACAGGGCAGGGCAAGGAAATTGTTTGGGTTTATTTTCCTTACTTGGTTGGGGGAGGGGAGTCTCTATTATCATTATTATTATTATTATTATTAAGGAACTGCTTGTTTGGGGTTTTTTTGAGGGTTTTTTTTGAGTTTTTCTTCTTGCTGCCTGTAATTACATTACCGTGCCTGAAGCCTATTATCAGAGATTATTAAAGAATAATTTAAACAAGTAAATCTAGTGTGCAGGTGACAAGCAACCAGCGAGTGACAGGAGGAAATTTCTGGTCAGGGTCACTGAGGTCTGTACCCTGCTCTCACAAACTGTCTTTTATAAGGTTGTCTCTTATGGCTGGAATGACTTTCCAAAATCTATTAGCAGGGTCTGACATGAATGGAAAATTTCCCATTGACATCAGTGAACTGTGAATCACACCTTAAGCTTCCAGGCATGTTTCATTCAGGTCCTTCCCTAAAAGCCATTTTGGCAGCAGCACCTACAAAAATAATGTGTTGTTTTCATTTAAATAATTTAAGATGCCTTGTCTAGATATCTCTTCTGAACTGGGTGACAACCTGATTGTATCTCCCATACCTTTGACTTTCATTAATCCCTCCCTTCCTGAATGCTGAACCTTCTCTTGTTTGTGTAATGTTCAATGTTCGTCATGTAGGTTGCAAATTCTGGGCCAGCAAACTGTCCTTCTCTGTGCGAGCATCTAGCATGTCTTGGGTTCTGGCAAAGACACGGAAGATGCTGTGAAATCTTTACAGTCTGTGCAGCAGAGGCACAATCTTGTTTTATTTATTGCATCAGCATAAACCATTCCTTTTTTTGCAGTAGGCACCAAACTGAGTAATAAGAAAAGATGAATTTACTAGTATTTCAACCTGTAATTTGAAAGAACATGGAAGTTTCAATCCCAGAGGTTTTGACAGTGAAGCAAACTCTCACTGTCAGTATGGGAAAGGAGTTTTTGTTTGTGTGTGTTGGGTTTTTTTTAAGGGAGTTACAGCACTGATAGATGTCTTCTGCAATAGTGAATTGAAGAATGGTGTAGCATGAAGTTGCCATGTTGAATAGAAGTTAATAATTGGTTGTGTTACAATAGAAAGCTCATTCTTGCAGGTCTGTGCCTGGCTTGGGGCAAGTTGGTGATCTTTTGTAAGGTAATCATGTGGAAAAAATGAATTTCCATTCGTTTGCTTTATGTTTAGATACATCACTTTGCGATCACAGAATGAAAGCAGCATGAAATGTTATGGCGAAGACAGCACAGGAAGAAACAGCAGTCTCACAGATACTCACAAATCAGGTAATCATAGCAGCATCATACGTACGGTTATTTTGAGGCTGGCTTGTTAAATGAGGCTCACCATCTGTTGACCATCTTCCAAAGGCTGTGCTTCTGCATCCCTGTAGCTTTTTTGCGGGACTTCTCAAATAGGACTTGTGTGTTGGCTTTGGGTCCTGTAAAACATTATTTTATGTATCCTAATATGTATGCCATAGAAGATGTCCACACATTTAAATCTCTTCTAAAGGCCCACCTTGGCTATATTGTCTGCTACAAGCAAAATGGACATTACCTTGGTTTAAAAGAAAGAAGCCATGATGTTCAGTTCTTCAAAGCCGTTAGATTTGAAGAATCCTTTTCAGATGGGTCCTGCAGCTGCATTTCTAAAAAGTCACTTTCCTTTTGGGGAGGCATTGGGCTCAAAATAGCTTGTCCATCTCTCCCGAAAGCTTAGCCATATGCTRTTTCCCACACGCTATTTCTTCTGCTTTTTTTTTAATTGTTTATCTGTCTCAGGATGTTTCCTTCTTGCCTGTTTTTGCAAATCCCAGTGCATGTTCTCTGTTTACAACATTTATAGTTACAGAAAAAGGCAGTCACATTACAAGCTTTGGAGCATAAACACTGTAGAGGTCAGGAAAAAGCTGATTAAGTGTGTTATAAGAATGCTCACCTCATGCTAAAATAGTGTGTTTGGCATTGCTGTGATCTCAACAATAGCTGATGGATTGATGTTTGAGTGGAAAGGCATAAAAAATCCTCCCCTGTGCCCCCCACCCCACATCAACAGCAGAGAGCAGAGATGGTAACATAGCTTGTGTACAATAAGCGGGCAGGGTCTAACCTATCTGTTTTTAAGTTCTTCTGTGCCAGGGTCTTGTCGGGTCTGCAGCACTAAGGTCTTGCTGGGGGAAGACAAATCACTCAATGCAGTCAATTCGGTAATAGAAATAAACCAAAATATGAAAGTGAGGGCACTTTTGATAATAGAACATGTATATCTTCCAGGAAGCATATGAAAGTATTGCCCTTGATCTAAGGCTCACCAAAAGGTGCTACAATTTATTTCATATAAACAGTCAGTAAGCTCAGATCAGCTGAAGACATTTCAGAGAAAGGACATTCCCTAGACGACTTCAGCCTTGATCAAATATGCAGTAATATATTGGTGCATACTAAAAATCATGTTTTTATCACAGGTGATCAGCACCTTTACAGAATCCTATCTTCTGTAAGCTTTTTAGTGATGTCATCTTAGAATATGCAATTCAAATGCCCTTCTAGCTGTAGTAAAGGTTTTTTTTTTTTTTTTTTTTTCATCAGTACTGTGAGGTGATCTCATCATTTTATATTTGCCACTTTTATGGAGTAGTGTGATACATGCTTCAGTTCTGAGAACCCTTCAAACTATCTTGAAACTGTAACACTATTTAACTGACAACAAAGGTAATCAAATTTAAGGAGCAACCTTCTTAATTTCTTCGGAATTCATGCAACTTTATCTCCTTTGTGCTAAATTGAGTTAATGGTTTCATTTAGAAATCAACCCCTTCTTCTTGAATAAGAAGAATTATGCTAGTTTTAGGGGAAAAAAAAATATTAAATTACCAGTGCCTGAGAATGTATTTTCTACTTGTAAATTGCTTCAAAAGGAGAGGAAAATGTTTCTGTCTGTCTGTCTGTCTTCCTTTCTCCTCCCCCTTATCTAGAGGTTTTCCTGAGATGATCACAAACTCTTGTTTTTGCTGTGCTTTTTTCCCCAAACTTCATTGAAGTGGAGAAATTGCTTGGATCTCCTCCTTCTTCCTACATTCCTTTCCCCTCCCCCAAATCCAATGTGTTCTTTATTAAACTGAATTAGGACATTCTAGTCTCTCTTAAGGGTAGAAATGGGAACAGCTTAAATGAGCAGCCACATGAGAATCAGCAGCCTTTCCAACTGCACTGCAGAAGGAGCTCAGCTGCAAAGGGAATGATAATTTTTGAAGGATTTGTGCAACTGTTGAAGACTTACCAGCATTAATATTAAAAAGCAGATAATCTGTTTTCCCCTTCCCTTTCAAGAGTGCATAGCTTTCCTACTATCCTTGCTATAAAATCATTGTACTAAACATTTTGCTTTCCTTACATACTCTTTGCATTTCTGCAATTATTTTATTTGCTTATGTTCTCATACACTAGGGTGTTGTTTGTTTCTTTGTTTTTGTTTTTTTGCCTAATGACTCCAACGTTTGGGCTGATATGCAGATATGGGCATGGATTTGAGACCTCTGCCATTCAAAGCAAGTCAGAATTGAAGTGCGGTAGGAAACATGAGCTATTGTATCCAGTACTGGAGTGAAAATGGTTTTCAGCCCTAGTCATTTGTCCTTCAGATAGCTGTATAAAATTGTCATTGGTCCTTGAAATCCATATTGCTATTCTGGCGTTAGTTCTAGCTAAACCAGCCAAAATCCCGACATTTTTTTCAGCCTTGTTTTCAATTCCTGCCTCTCTATTGTTGCATCAGATGTGTCTTCAGAGTTTCTGTCTGAAGAAAATGTAGGTATGTGGGTTACCCTCTTCACACCTATCTTCCTCCTTTTCTCTCTGATAATTCACACAATCACCTTGCTTGGCATTAGAAATTACTCATTCTGTTTCAGTACTATGCTGCTTTTCTTGCATGCTTATTTCCTGTGCCAGAAAAAGATTTGAAATGTGGCTGCAAGAAGAGTTATGGAAGCAAGCAAATTCGAAATATGCCATTCTTCCTCTCTCCCATTGCTGTGCTTCTCAGCCATCTAGCATTACTGCAGTCTTCACATCCAAAGATGTAGTGATAGTTGTAGCTCTGCTCCTGGAAGCTGAGGTTCAGTAATGCTGGGGTGTCCCTTTTTACATAGTTCCTTGTTGGTTTTTAAAGCTGCTCCTCTTGGTGGGTGCTTGATGGTGGCTGTACRTTGGTGGTGCCCAGCTGGAAGTCATGCCCACCTGTGCTATCACATGCCTAAAGGCTGGATTATAGTTAGCCTTTGTGAAAGGGGCTGCGGATACTGTTGGCGTTAACGGAAYGGAGTCTGTTAGAGAAGGAATGACTGTATAATTGTGTACCTGCCCTAAGGAAAATCAAAGAGAGCGTTGATGTGAGTGACAGTTGTCTTGACTTGGGTATATCACAGCAAAATATCTCACAATTCTGAATAAGAGAACAGGCCAATGAAGATATTTCAATAAAAAAGGCTAAAAATTGAGTAAGATAAATCCTGTTTTGTTTCGGTTGAAGCTGAGTGGGAAGCAAATTTTAAAGGAAAGGAATAAAGGAAGGCAACAGAGAACTACTCTTTTTGGATTTTGGCCTACCACAGTTGAAAATGAAGCTTTATATTCTAATAACAAAAAGACAGCCACTTGAGAAAGCCCTGTCTCAGCCTGCCCAAATAAAGGGCAGTAAGACATGACTAAAACATGTTAGTGAGCTGTTTCCAGTGTTGGGAGAACACACAGCAGGGACACACTTCTGTAAGCAGGCATGCCTTAAGTTAAGTGTTATAAAAATATTCTTTAGATTGCTAAAAGTGGTCACTAATTTGAACTGATAACGTGTTACAGTTTCTGACAACATAAGGAGGGATTGCGCCCCAACAAATGAGCAGTCTGCTAGTACTGTTGCTTGTGAGTAGCTGCAAGTGCTCTGTCCTGCAGAAGCCTGTTGAGCATTGAGGCTTTTTTTGCTGCTGCCTTCTTAAGCATGGAAATCAAGGTCTTTATCCAGTCGTCATCTTTTTTCAGGCTGACTCTTAATTCATCTATAGAACATGTAGATTTTTGATTAAAGTGACTGCTGAAAAATTTGGAGCAAGCTGGGTAAAGTGTAGGATCCAATTGCATTTTGATTCACAGCCGTGCGCCATACTGAGACAGCTTAGATCAGTGCTATAATAACTTTACGGCCCATCAATGAGTCTGCTTCCTTCAGCATCTGCTCTTCTCCAGTCTTTTGTCATCCCTCTCTATTAACTTAGTTGAAATTGAAATTGGCTGGCATTCAGTCCTGTTTCTTCAGCCCACACCCAACCCAACTTTCAAGCACTGACTTACTTGGAGTGATGTTTTGCTCTGAAATTCATGTGGATTCAGATAGTTCAATAGTGTGACTGTTGTTTATTGTAGTTGAAAAATTCTGCAGGTTTCATGTTCTGTGTTGTGTGAAGGAGCTTGGGAGGGTTTTTGTGGGCGGGGTGTGTGTGTGTGTGTGTGTGTGTGTGTTATAATTACCACCTCTCTGATATGTTGCTGCCTGCCCTTTTCTCTAAGATCTTCTGACTATCCAGTGGTATAATTTATTAAGGATGGAAAATTGCATCTTCTTTATTGAAGACTGATAACATTAGAATATTCTTGTGTTTTATGTGTACCAGAATTAAGCTGTGGCATGCTTCCAGGAAAGACTAGTAATATTTGTATTTCCTTTCAGTTGYTTGTATTTGAAGAGGGAGGCAGTTGGAGTGTGTAAAGATATTTCAGCAAGCTTGGCATGTCTGTGACTTTCAGTCTGGAGACTGGAGCTGTGCAAGTTGCAGGGGACCACACTGAAATGATGAGAAAAGAGTTGGAGTGAAATCTTGTCCCTGTTGAAATCAATTGAGCTCCCATTAGTTTGAGTCTAGATTCCATCCATTATCTTAAACAGGGTATTTCTCTTTCTAGGCAGTCTAAAGAAATGCTTCTGTCCTTTTGCATTTGTTTTCATGTTTCTTTGTAATAATTTCATAATTGGGATTTATCTGTAATGTCAAAAATGTAATAGGTTAAGTAGCATGAATGACTGCCGGAAAGAAATGTAGAATTGCAGAACTATTGTTGCACTAAAACTCGTGCTACTTTTAGAAGTTGAGTTGTTTGATCAACCATTTAGTAGTAGTAGTAGTTGTTGTTGTCGTCACTGAAAGAAACAGAAACCATTCAGTACACTGCCAATGGCTTCTTAGTTGGCCAGAGACTAACTGTTGTGCCTCTAAAGCCTTAATAATGTCATGTACAGCACTGAAATACTCTTTATTAGTTTTAATCCAGTGCAATGTATTTAACCAATGTATACCCTTAGCATTTTATTAAAGTTGGTTGCAGATGTGCAGCGTATACAGCGTCAAGTCCTTGAATTTAAGTCTGTTCAAGCTGGGATCTCAGGGACTGGTTTATTACTGATTATGCTTTTGTCAGTATGCCTATGTGCTTTTTTATCCATTACCCAAAGGTAGAAAAACAGTGCTTTTAGACACGTATGCTTTACTCCCTCCAGCTCAGTGACGCTTTTGAAGGAATGTTTCCATCTTTGGGTGGTTTAAAAAAAAAAAAAGTTCCAATTTTTCACATATGACTCCTGTAGTGACTGAGCTTTATAGTCTTTTTATCACTTGGTAGGTATTTTAATGTAATATTCAGTTATAACTTTTCAGGTTTTTACAAATACATTGTTTCTATGTAACTGTGGTGACAACTCTGTAATCTACGTAAGAGACAGCTGTGTGTCCCAGCTCCCAAACTGGAGGTGATTTGAGGATGCTGGGGCTGTTGGAGAGGAGGTGTCTATGAGCATCTTCTCTTTTGAGAGAGAGAGATTTGTGTTAACAGTTCAAATACAAACCTTGTTGACTGTGTTTTCCAGTGCCTCGAGAACTGTGACAGGTAACCCCCCAGGTGAAAGGGTGCAGTAAACAGAGTCTGGCCCATGTCCAGGGGCTGGCCTTTTCTCTGCCGACCACAAGAGTCACTGTGGCCATTGGGACAGGTGGTAGGTAGCATCTGCCACCATGGTGCTCCTACAAGTGGGAAGGGTAGGAGCTTCGGRGCCTGATTGGCCACTTGATTCCTTTTTATACCTAAATCACATTGATGTTTTCTGGTGCGTTAAGCATAAGCACTCTTACTGTCCTGCTCCTGAAACTCTTGCGGTCTTTTAATTATCTCCTGTAGTATTTATTCTCACTTACTGGTTTGTATCACTATTATGTCTTGTTATTAGTGACTAATACTTGTCGCTTCAAACAGAAACCTTATAAAGAAGGGCTAAACAACAAAGAATGTCATGTAAATTCTAGTACCGTTAATAAATGAAAATGGGGACACACCTTCTCTACACAGCAAGCACACCGTTTATGGCAGACCCACTAGTGCCTTGTTTCCTTTGGATGTCTTGTGGAAAAATGTGTTCCCGGTGTCGCAGTTGAGCCTTCTTAAATGGGCAGGCATAAAAGGAGATGCATATCCCTGTGTAGGATTCCCCTCTTCCTCTAAAAGTTGATGGCCTTTCAGTGTGAAATATCACACAGTGTTATTTTTAGGCCCTGTGAATGTTTTGTGTAGGCTTTGTTTAGCTTCTCTTCATAATTTTTAATAGGAAGTCTTTGAAGTTGGGTTGTGGCTGAAAAATCTTGTTGGCAGCCTGACCATTCATTATTGACTGATACCTTTTTTAATTGTACATCTATAACAATCTGCAAGGGAGTGTGTTCAGAGAAAATATAAAGCAATATATATTTCTGGAAGGGGAAGTAAGCTTGCAATTATTCTCAACCATTATTTGTCACGTGAAAATATTACATGTTAATGGTTGCAGATGGTTTACACAAAACCTGTGTGTACACACTGAAAGCCCTCTTCATTAGGAGCTATGGTTTTCTGTCATACATTATGCCAGAATGGAAAAGTGGGGTTTTTTGTTTGTTTTTCTTTTTGTGTGCCTGCAGCTATGTATAAACCTTACTTGCAGTCGCTAGCACAAAGCTTGTTAATATCCATCTGGCAATGGTTAAAATTTTCTCCATCAGTGACTTCACATTTATCCATCCACATGAGGGATTCTCTTAAGTTTAAAAAGTTAGGATATCAGTACTCAGGAATCTTTGGAAAGCATTACATTTAGAAAAGCAGCTGTGAAAGAGGCATAGTTATGGTTGCATTTTGTGTTCTTGTTAAAGTTCAGCATCAACTGCTTTTGTGTTAAAATGCATTTATGTGTGTAGGCACAAGGTGACTCTGCATGTGTGTATATAGACACGGTGATCATTTCTTACTGTGGAATAGAAAAAACAAGCCTGTAATGTGCCTATGTATTTTTTTTGCTGTTCTTTTATTCTTTGAAAACAGTGTAGAAATCTGTAAAGTGTTACTTTAAATTACAATTTATACAGTAAGAATGATAAATGGTTGCATTCAGTATAAATTATTCCATTAAAATAATGCAAACTGAAAGGGTAAGAGGGTATAGAACAGAAGTTGGAATTCAGCGATTCCTGTGTAAGTTGAGTGATCATAAAAGATTTCCATGAATTGGTGTGGTTTTAGCATTAATCTGATTCCATACAGAATATGAACAAACAAACCTATGTGCACAGATGTGGTTGGGTAACTATGCTTGTGATTTCATTGTCACAGTAATAGTTATTAGCCTTGCCCCTTATTTTTCAGTTATACTGTATTTTCATACCACCGGTGGACACCTGCTGTAAATACCTTGGAAGCTATAAGAATCTGTAAAAGGCTCTGTGCAAAACCTGGATTGCAATTACATTTTTTGTATGTCTTTTTGCACCCAGATATCAGAGTGCTTTAATTCGAAGCTATGTTTTTCTTTTACTTTCCTTTTCAGGCTTTTGGGGAGGCATCTGTGATGTCTGCAGTACGACTTGAGTTAGTGTTATTAAATGGGTGCATTCTTTCTGACAAGATGACTAACAGTAGGAAGCTTATTTGGCTTGAGAGTTGACTGTCTGGCTAAAGTCTAGTCTTGAGAGAGCAATATTTGGCCATCTGGAACTGCCTGCAATGGAATAGCCCAGCTGCTACAATTTTGCATATGATTGGTTCTCGAACTAGGAGTTTTTAGTTTTCTTTGAGGTAATAATCATTTATGTAGAAAGCCAGCACTTACCTTGCTTTTCTCTTGCTCCACAGATGCCTGGTGCACTGAACCTATTAACTGTGCAAGATTTGTACTTTGGTCCTCTTTTGAAGATGTGAAGCAACGTCAAGTCTGAAATTGGAATTACTGATAGACTGGAGGAAATCTTAGTCCTTGTGATACACATGGACATGCTGAATTATAAGTAATTCTAGCTTCTTTTCCCCTCCCCTCCCCTTCCCTTATTCAGCTATCTCAGGGTTCTTAGAGATTTCAATGGTTTGTGTGCCTGTAAGTTTGGAACAGAAGTGACCAAAAATGGGGGACCAGCAATTGTATAAAACCAACCATACTGCCAACAACAATGAGAACTTGTACTACCAACAGCACCAAATGAACTCCCTTCCATCTCTAAATCATAGTTATGGGACGTCTGTTATGGATGCTCCTCAAGCATCCCCGCTCTCTCCCCAGTTTCCCCAAGATTCAAGAGACAGTATAGCTTTGCCTGTAGGTTCAAAAAGTCTTGGGTCAATGGATACATCTAGACAAACAAGTTGGACACATTCTGTCTCAGGAAACCATGTCCCAGTAAGAAACAATTTGAATAATCAAAATGCAATGTGGAGCCCCCTCGGGCAGGGAGAATCTCATGATGGATACCAATATTCTTATTCTCAATCTGGTGAAAATCGATCACAAAAAATTACCAGTGGGGTCCTGCATAAATTGGACTCCTTTACACAAGTATTTGCTAACCAAAATCTGAGAATTCAAGTCAACAATATGGCTCAGGTTTTGCACACTGAGTCTTCAATGGTGGATAATTCTGGTGATAGTGCACTTAGGCAGCTGCTGTCTCAGAAGCCAGCAGTTGAGCAACAGCCTGTAACTTCCAGTGTACAAAGATATCAACCAGTGCCACAGCAAACACACCAGAATTTTGCAAGCACACAGCAAAAGCAACAAATGCAAGTCATGCAGCACCAACAGTTGTATTATGACTACCAGCAGCATTTATCACAAATGCAGATGCATTCTGCGTTTCAGCAAGGACAGCCACATGTTCAACAAATGCAGTCTCAGCAGCTCTTACCGCAACAGATGCAGCACTTGCAGCAGACTCAATACTATGCTCAGCCGCAGCAGGGACATCAGCGACTTTCAATACAAGAGATCCAACAGCAGCAGCAACAGCCAACTCGGCAGCAGCAACAGAGGCAGTGTCCAATGCAAATAGCTCAGTATTATCAAACGCAACCTGTCATGCAACAGTTACAGCAGCAGCAACAACAGATGCAATTGCAGCTTCCTCCATATCACAGGGAACCCGATCCAAAGACTATGCATGAACCACACCAGTACCCTCAGGATCCAAGTCATCCTGTGCAGCTTATCCAGTTGGGAGCAGTGCCTCAGTATTGCTACCAAGATCCCCATGAACAGTATAGACATTTGTACCCACAGAGTTTACTGCAGCAGCAAGAGGATCAGCAAAAGCAATATCCGAATGAGAGCCGAGGTCAGTCTCTGAACTCTCATGTTGGCCTCACTCCACCAGAGACAGCAGAGGATCCCACACGGCAGGAGGTTAATTCTGTAGGTAACACTGTTCCTCATCGAACTCTTCTACCGATGTCAGGAGTTCGTCTGAACAACAAAAACTCTCAGCAAGACTCTCCCAGCACCATGTGGCCTCAGGTATGTAATATTTTTGATCCCTGCTCAGACAAACTTGTTTTGCAGAAGAGTAACAATATACAGAAATGAAGCAGTTGCAGGAGACCTGGAAAGTTGGGATGTAAGCAATGGGTATTGCTTGGATGTTTTGGGGAACTGTGTTAACGGACTTCTCCTGTCTACATTGCTGGTTTGGCTTCAGGCCAGGCTGGCAGCAATACACAGCTGTTATGGTGGGGGCTATTGGTTCCCTAACAAGAAAGGATTTGGGAAGTTCTGAGTCAGTTTCTGGTGAGGAGGAACCCAGTTACAACAGGGTGCTCCTGCTAATGTTTCAACACCTGAGGGCCTGAATATACATGAAGACATAGTCAACTGCTTATTTCCAAAAGTGATACCTCAGAGTCAAAGTGAAGGCTTCAAACAGCAGATGAATGTAAGAAAAAGCACTRGCCACACAAATAGAGGTACAGATTTGGTAGATAAATGTAAGGCTCTCAATTCAGATGTTTTTAAAATTAGCAAAATCTTATGCAAAATGCAAACATAAAGCTGTGAAGACCTTCATTTATGCATTGGTATTCCCTGAAAAATACTTTTCTCTTTTTTCCACCCTCCCCATTGATAGCAGATGCAACTGTCAGATGGCAGACTGCAGCCACTGTCCCCAGAACAAAGGTATTATAAGTTTTGGTCTTTTTAATTTAAATATGAGAAATACAAAGGAGAATTGCAGTTGAGAGGGAGGGGAGAGTATTCTGGGTAGGTCATAGATGCTGGTCTTCTGGAAGCATCTCTAGTTTTGTGCTTTGTGGATATAAGTTTGCATGATTTCCCCCATCTCCAGCAATAAAATCAAATAAATGCTTTATGTATTAAAAAAAAGGAAAACAAAACAGAACAAAGAAATAGTGAAGGCTGGGGAGCAGTATGCGTTTAAAGCCCTGTAGCATCTGTACAAGAAGGGGTGATGCACTATTTAGATTTCTATCTTTGGCAGCAGGATCTTCAGTTTTTCTGAAGGTCTCACCTCTGTGAAGGGCTGAAGTGTCCTCCAGCACTGACATTTGCCATAAGTAGTGGCCTTAAGTCCAAGTACTCATTAAGTGTTGTCACGGGTAGGGAAATGTGGGTCTGTCACAAGTAGGTCTTTTTGTCCAACCCATGGGCCCTCAGACTATCCCAAACTGAGGACTGTGTTTTGGTGAGTGCATCTTACTGAAAACTTTCATTCTCTCCATCTTGGGAACAGCTGATCTAGGTTATTGCCCGCATATTTCACAGCATTCACCTTGTGCTTACTTGTGGCTTCCTAACTATTTAATTGTAAAATTTTGTTGACATCCTCAATTAAAAGGGAACATGCCAAACTGATGTCTCCTCTTCTGTTCCATGCCAAAAAAAAATAGTGGCCAGAGCAGAGAAACATTTCCTGAGAGAGCTGATGCGAAGAACAAGCTAACATGTTCAATATGCTTGAAGGAGTTTAAGAGTTTGCCTGCTCTAAATGGTCACATGAGATCACATGGAGGAGTAAGAGCATCTCCTAACTTCAAACAGGTAGCAGTTCATTTTACTTCCGTATTAGGCGCTCTCCTTTTCATGTTGATGTTTGCTTGCTTTGCGATGCTTTGCTTTGCTATCAAAACCTGTTCTCCCCAGCGCTGTTTTGTTATGTCACGTGCTACGTTAGTAGAAATATATATAATGCTGCTAATTTACAGGCCAGAAGTCTTGCTTAAAAGTGAGAGGCAAGGGAGGAGGAAAGAAAAACATTTGTGCCTCTTTGTTTCTCTGCATATTACAAAAACACCCTACAAACTTGTGGCAGGAGCTTCTAATTTTTTTCCCCTCATGTTTGTTTATTATATTAGAAATATCAGGAACATCAAGTCTTCCTTATTTTCATTTGGACTACTTGGATGACTAAGGGATGTTTATTGGAAGCGTTCCCAGGCTTTAATTGAAGGAGCAGGATTGTTGAATCGTTGACAGCTTTCTTCCCAAGTGTTTTAGTTCTATAGGTATCAACAAATACCAAACTAAAAATGTGAGTTTGAATTGTTCTGAAAAAAAATAACTTGCCCCGTCAGTCAGTTTTTCGTTGTCCTAATATTTTAGAAATTCAGTCCTAATGGGTAGTACTACAGGAAACCAAAGAACTGGTAGCATTACGCCATCTGTGTCTTTTTGATTTTAGGTGGGTGACGGGGGAATTCTGCCTTCATAGTCACAAAAAGGGCACATGTTTATCTCCCCCTTTTGCGAGTTAACTTGTAAAGATGTTTTCTGTGGCTGTTTAGCACTGAGGCTGAATCCTATGTAGAAGTCGTATGTAATCTGCCAGTTTGGTTCAAGGTAGCAGTGGAATCCGAGCTGCGGTGCTACTGTGTGTTTCATAACCCTGGCCACTTCTTTTCAGCCACGATGCCTACAGTGCATRGCATATCAGTCCAGACATAGCCCTCCCTCACTGGGGCTGAAAGCCTTTAATTGTCTGTGCAGGATGAAGGAGAGAAACCACCACAGCAGCCGCTGCCTAAAGAGGTGGATAGCCTCGCGCCCATCGTCATGCCAGTGTCTGTCCCTGTAAAGCTTCTGTCACCCGAGCCCAGCACGCAGCCCTCTGCCAACACTGCCACAGTCAAAGACAAGCCTGCCAACCCTGTGTCAGATGATGAGATGCCAGTTCTCGTGAAGATGACTTGCTCTCCACCGTGCAGTCCAAAAGTGGCCAACCCCTGCTCGTCCGCTGTGAGTGCTGCGTTTCTTGCCACTAACTGTCCTGTGCTTGTTAAATCCCTTTGCTTATAGTGTTGCTACATTCTAAAATGTCCATACTTTAGAATATTCTCCAGAGTCCAGAATCTTAATGATGCCGAAGAAACAAAAAAGGCCTGTAGCATCTTATCATTTCTTCCTCAGTCCTTTAAAAATATTAATTTTCTCTTTGCTGGGGAATCAAGACCTCAGCTGAAAATAAATCATTTGAAATTGGAATGTGATACTCTTTTATCCCACTAGAACAAAGGGATTTAGTATCTTTTTACTGTTCTTGTTTTTCCTTTTCAGGCTGCTTTGTTTTTATGTTATTGCTTAAATTCAGCAGTTTTATTTCTTCCTGTTTTTTAAGTCAGATGTATGTGCTTCTCATTTCAACCATAGAAGGGAAGGCTCTGTGCAGTACTTACAGTATGTGCTGGTAAGCAGATATGGAGCTTGCCTACTCAGAGTTTTACAATGAAGTCACTTTTCTCTTCGCCTCTGTATGYGTCAGACCTAAGGGTTAATTGCTGGGAATTCTGAATTAGGAAAACCAGTTATGCTTAGTGCTTTCATTTCACTCATAAAACTGAAATTGTCAGGCAGTGTGATGAGGAATTGATGAGCGCTTGAATGAGATGTGCAAATGCTCTTTACTGTTTTCCAGAGAGTGCTGGAGCAGAGTTACTTATTTCACGTTCTAGTGCAGGAATAGCTGCTGCTTGCTCCTTCAAATCCATGCTTGCAGAGCAGGGCATGAGGAGGGATTACTGGGAGGTATGAGTGCTGTATAGTACCATCTGTGTAATGCAGAGAAATATTCTTGTGACTTTTTTTCTTTTTMTTTTCTTTTTCTCTTTCACCCATGTTTGTCCAAACAAGGGGACAACAGACACCACCACGGGTGGTTCTTTATAATATTTGTATATTTAATTTGTATATTCTTTATAATATTTCCATATTTATCACCCCTTTCTGAATCTTCACTCAGACATACACACTAATTTAAATAGATATAAAATCTTTTACTCTCTTCCTTTCAGCTGAAGGTTTTAGGCATAAACTTCCACTTTATTGTAGTAACARCCAGCATCTTACAATACTTAGCTTGTAACTCAGCAGTGCAGTTTCTCCTTTCTATTTCTAGTTTCTGGAGAGGAAAGGGGCAGTCTTTTCTGAATCCTTGAGCTCTGAGTGGGAGGTCTTCACCAGAGACATCAGAGTAGGTGGCTTGGGCTTGTGTATTTCTGCAATGTATATGAAATGGTTTGATTAAATCTGCTAGTGTTTGGCTAAATGCACGTTCACTCACTCAAAATTATGCTTGCAGTCTTTATTATTGCCCAAGCAAATTAAACTTGCACAGTTTTCTCCCTGGATCCTATTTTTTATATAAGCAGTAGCAATGGAAGCATTCAAAGGTCAGATCAGCTACTGCTTCCCCTTCTTCTGTGACAGGATTGTGCCACTGGAGACTTCTTTATCCCAAAGAACTGGAGCTGGGTTGCTTTTATTAATACAGTGCTTGAGCTGTGCAGAAAAGCTCACACAAATTCATGGAATCAGTAAAATCAAACAGCAGAACAAAAATAAGTATTCAGCAAGATTAGAGGACGGTGGGTGAACCTAGCCAGCAAGTGAGGTCCATCAGGATCTACCCAAGGTGGATCTATTGAAGTGGGGCAGTAGGGCCCTAGAGGATACATCCATTTTTGGATAAYGGGCATCAGTTTCTGAAGCTTCAGAAAGCAGAGAGGTGATTCTGTATTGAAAGGCCATGGACATCAAGAGCTCCTTTAATATTCCATGGTATTCTTTGAAAGTGTCATTGGCATAACCCCACTGCAGCTAAGTTATCCTTAACTATAGGTAGAGTACCACAGGAGAGAGAGGCTTATAGGATTTCTAAGATGTTATTTTGATTGGTTTGTTTCACACTGGTGAGAAAGAAGTACCAGCTCTTTCATGTTTAAGGAGCAGACTTTGATTAGATTCTGGATTTTTTCTTTTTTTTGGTTCAGGGTTTTTCCCCTTTCTTCTCTGTGAACAGTAAATGTTCACTATCATGATGGACTGTGTCTGTGATTACAGGTAACCTTCACCTGTAGTTTTTCATTGTTCTCAATGTTTATAAACTACAAAATACTCTGTAAAGCTGTGTCCTTCCTGCAGAAGGAAAACTCTTCCAAAACTTAAATTTTTTAGAGAGAAAAAATGTCAACAGCTGTTGGAGAGGATACAGACATGATCTAACAGAGAGGACAGGACCTCTGTAATCAAAAACATTTCCACAAGCTGGAACGTATTAACATAAGGGATAAAGGGTGACACTACTAATGCTCCTTTAACATGGTTTTTACTGGGTGAATGTGATTCTCAAGAACCTCCCATGGCGTAAAGATATATATTGTCTAAACATACACTGTAATAATTTACTTTTATATAGTAGTAGTATTTACCAGAGGAGGCAGACATTTCTGAAATAACCCTATCTGTCCAAAATTTTCTTCTGCTTTCCAAGTTTATTCTAAATAAGATCTACAGTCTGAACACCTAAAAGCAGTATATTTAATACTACCRGCTTCTATGTGTCCTTGAAACACAACCTGAGAACCTGTTTCTTTCTTTTTTTCCCTAGGATATCCAGGTTCCAGGTTAGCACAGCTCCTGTACCTTCTGCTTTCTGTGGACTGCAGGGATTTAGTATTAAATAACTTTAACCTTCAAATTCTAGGAATGTTACAGTGTCTATTTCCGTGGTTGTCATCTATTACACTTTTTCCTCCAAGGAAAGAGGATAGAGTTAAGTTCAAGATTCCTTGCAGCTGGACTGTACTCAAGCTGATGGGAATGTAGTGATAAGAGGCAAAGAATTTGAATTTATTACATTTTTTTCTTCCTTTCCTGCTGCTGAGCACTGCAGTAATTTCACTGAGCTCATATATGCCTTTCCCAGTCAAACAAAATAAATGCATTGGAAAACAGCTCATATAAAGCTTCTAATAAACCGTGACTGGGTAATGAAGCAACTCCCAACAGCCTGCGTATGTTAAGTGCACATAGAAATGCCCAGGGTGTTCAGGTAGAGCTAAAGAAGGGCATGGGAGACTGATGGTCTTGGAAAACCACTCTCTTCCAAAAGCTGGCAGCAGCCTCTCTGTGTCTTCCTATGACTCAGCTCTACCTTGACCTAGAGGGATCCATAAGGAAGATGAGGGTTATTCTTACAGGTTTTTCTCTTTCCCCTGAGGCTTTTGCATAGGCCCAGGTACTGTGCTTTTCTGTATCTTTTGCCCTAGGCTGTGGGGGCTAATGTGCAATGCAAACCACGTTTAACCATGGCTAAATATTAAAGTTATGTATGTTTTCATTTAGGAAATTAGCAAAAAACCTCATCAAAGTGCTGCAAAATTAGAAGAAAACTTCAAACCACTGCAGGACAAGAAGAAGTATCGGCATAGACCCGAACCTCTCTTCATACCTCCTCCTTCCTTCAACTTCAGTATGTCCCACTCCGGTGCCACACTGTACCAGAGTCAGCTCCGCTCCCCCCGCATCCTCGGAGATCATCTGCTAGACCGGACGCACGAGCTCCCCCCTTACACTCCGCCACCCATGCTTAGTCCAGTTCGGCAAGGATCTGGTCTCTTCAGCAGTGTTATCACATCATCTCATAGCACCTCTCATACTCAGCTGCCACTTACTCCACTGACACCTACTCCACGGATACTCCTGTGTCGGTCTAGTAAGTATTATATTTACCGAGTGGCTGCCCATAGTAAATACCATTGTGTTCTCTTCTGGTGTAATCACACTGATGATTTTACATGTGCTCACGTACATGTATGGTTCTGTTACTTCACAGGAAAAGTCCATCTTTATCAGTGTATTTGCCCTGGATTTCATAGAGGGGGTGTTAAAACATAAAGTGAATAGAGAAGCCTAACCAATGAGTGAGGCTGTGGTCTTTCAATGTGGTCTGCCTGCAGAAAGGAGCACCATGCCTCTTGTTACATCAGAGCCTTCTGAAAGGAAGGACAGAAAAGACCTGGTTTGAGACATGGTTGATTTAAAGTATTTGTTATTTAGTGCTTCACAAGAAAAGGTTGCTAATTGTACATGATCAAGGTAGTAAAAACCTGTCTAAGTTATGACACTTCTGTTGTCTATAACTATTTAAATTGTTTCTGTGTGTAAATGTTGAGGGAAGATAATTTTTCCTTAATAGACTGGAGGAATCCTTCCAGTAGAAAAGGGATTGCAACTGCACTCTGAGTTACTTCAGACATGGTCACCAGAGGGCTGTGTTACATATTTTGTGATGTTAATTGACTGTGCTATCATAGCAATTCCTTAAGGTTCCCGTTGCTGCTCTTTCAACTCATTCTCAACTTTGTAAAATGAGTAAACTGCATGTTACCAGAATGATAACTCAAGCAGCAAGTTAAATCCCTAAATACAAAATCACTACACATGTCCTGTAACCCAAAGAAAAGAATCTCATCTCATTTCCCCCACTTCTCTCTTGGGGGTTGGTAACTTTATATCATCAAAATTACTGACCTTCGAGTCAAAAACAACCGTGTAACCAACTTCTGTAACCTGTACTGATGTGTTTTAGTCCCTTGTTTTTCTTTTTATGCTACCAGACCATAATAGTGCCCTTCAAATGATGAAAAATTTGCTGGGTGGCATTTACCGTGGCTGCCTCCAACAAAAAGCCATTATCTCACTCATGTTCTGGCTTAGGCATTGACTCCTGGTTTTGTTTGACTCAGTTCTTTATCTTACAATCTCTTTCCTTCCTGCTTGCTCTTTCTGGGAGGTGTTTAGAAATTGGGGTTGGCGCTCTTGTTCAGAAAAGTAGTCTGTGCACAAACTTTTTCCTGCTCTTGTAACTTCATTAAAATCTAGTCGTTAGTCTCCTCAAAGACCAAAGTAAAATGGGTACTGCTGACTGTAGGGTTTTTTGTGTGTATGTGGGGGGATTTTGTGTTGCATTTCAGTGATACTTTACAAAATTATTTAATCTCTCAAAAGATGTTCTCAGTGTTTTAGTAAAAGAACATGTTCAGAATAGTAAAAGTATCTGACTTTTGACCTGCAGTGTTTACAGGTTTAAGTTGAACCAACACTGTAGGTCAGGTAAGATAAAGAGTGGGGAAGAGTTGAAGCGATAGCTTTTTTGAAGAGGGAGAAGACTGTAGAACAAACAAGCCGGACGACTCTGTAGCTATGAATAGAGGTACAACAAAGACACAAAGTCAAAGGGGGTGGGGGAATTGCAGGGAACTTCACAGAGACATAATTGTAAAATGGTGTAAATTTGTGGCACACTGCCAGAACAGGTCTTTCTTGGCAGAGGTACAAAGATAAAGCTCAGGTGATGTTCTAGAGAAAAATTATAAATAACTGACTTCTGTATTTGTAATTACTGATCAGAATGCCAAAATYGGAATTGTTTTAAAGGTACCTAAAGCACTGGATGTATTCTCTGTATTCAGCTCATTTACTGTCCAGACTAATGTTCTCCTCCAGACCAGGAGAGCACAGAGAACTTCTAGTCATTACTGATGATACACACTTTAAAGTAAGCTTGTTTTAACCCCTCAGCTGTTACTCAATCTCCTGTATGTGGCTGATTACTCTTTTACATGAGAAGTATACCTGATTACCCAGGAACTGGGTAATCTTGAGCCAAATGTATCCCAGGTGCTGCTAAGTATCCCAGATGTGTYCTGATTCACTGATTTCTGCAAAATGTTAATAAGGAGGTAGCAGCACAGTCAAGGGATGTGGTGTGTCAGCAATGATATAGTTGTTAAGAAAATGTATTTTAAACACAGAAACTCCAATCTCTGTTTCAGATAGTATTGATGGAAGTGTCGTTCCAGTGACGCCTGGGCCTGGAGAACAGACTGTGGAACCGTAAGAAACAATATTTCTTTGTCACTGCTTTTATAGACTAGTTCCACCAACTCAGCATCTCTTACCTAGAGTGGGTAGCTTGAAGTGTTTTGAACCAGGCAGGTAATTTTCAACTTGCTGAAATCATGCTGGGCTGGATGCATTTAATCTACACCACCTCTGGATGGGGGCTGAGGACTCTGGGAGCAAAGTGTCTGTGGGAGATGTGGGTGTCATGGTTCAAAAATGCTAGGAAAGGCTTGGTAGGAGCTACTGAAGGTGAAAAATGACTAGTAATGTCTGGGAAAAGGGCTGCAAGGAGAATATATCCTGATCCAGGACTCTAGTTCTTAGATTATCTCTGGAGGCTTGGAGAAGTGTTATTTGGTGTGTTCCCCAGGGCAGGCCACAAACAGTGTTGTCCCTTAGGAGTAAAGTCTCTTTCTACTCTCTGCTGAAGAGTACCATGCTCTGAGTATGGAGCAGGAAGT
The DNA here is from genome assembly GCF_003343035.1 of Apteryx rowi. NCBI lineage: Eukaryota > Metazoa > Chordata > Aves > Apterygiformes > Apterygidae > Apteryx > Apteryx rowi. Next base: position 1,391,575 of record NW_020449863.1, on the reverse strand, counting down.
TACCATTTCCTGCATCTAGCCTCTTTGCTAGTCAGCACTTGGGTAAGCTAGCTTGGCTTTCTGTAAGGTGTGATGTCTCGGTGGAGTTTACATTGTGTACTGATATTTTTGTTTCYACCCCCTCCTTCCCCTCTCACCTCCCACCCCACTGGAGACTGGTCCTCTCTAATAATTAAAATACTTATCCCAGTGAGAGTAAAGCATTGCATAAAGCAGTCTGACACAATTTCCTGCCACTCTGTATAATAAAAGTTTTGTTGGGAACAAAGTGAAAACTAATGTGACTTCTGTTTTTTCTGCACACTGTGTAGTTAAATACTTATTTACTTTTTTGTCTTTGTAGACGAATCAATATTGGGTCCAGGTTCCAGGCTGACATTCCTGAGCTTCGGGACAGGTTGCTAATGGAGAAGGATGTGCACAAGGCTACTTTGGTTTGGAAACCATGGCCAGAACTGGAGAATAAAATCTTCCAACAAAGAGGTACGATGACTTGCTATTTTAATAACTCATATGTAGTGCTGTGCCTGATGAAGAAATTCACATTGATTTGTGTACTGTACTATACATCCAAGAGGTATTAATTACCATGAATGCCGGGTGAAAGACCAGAACTACATGTTACAGATTCAGAGTAACAACATTGTATGGTGACCCTTAAAGTGAGGTGAGGATGAAGTGTGTTTATCCTCAAACCGAGGGGGAAGGATTGTTGCTGGGAAGATGGTTTTGGGACACTGAACTGCCTGGTAAGGACAGAGATCAGACACGAGAGGCAGCTGATGGTTCCTGGGCCTGTCCTGGGACCATAACTGAGAGAAAATAGGATGGTCTCAGTGGCTCCTACCAGTCCTGAGCACAGTTTGCTCCTGCTTCCAGCATGATTTATTTCTGTTTCTCTGCCCTGGCTGGAGCCTTTTTGGTGCAGCAACATCACTGACCATTTACCTCTCTGAGCCGCTGCCTCGCAGCCAAATGCCTGGCTCTGGCTGTGCAATACCCCAGTCCATCCCAAGGATGCACTTTGCAAGTCCAGATATATCCCCTCAGTGAATGATCCTGAAACCAGGAGAAGAAGGTATGGAGGAGGGAGAGTATGAAAGCTGCTGCCTCGAACTATGTTCTCGTTGAGAGGCTCTACAGAATCCTTGGCTCTGGATGTTTAACTTACAGGCTACTGTATAATGCACTCAAATGTTGACTTGTTTCTGACAGTGGAAGACCTCTTAAATATGAGTTGTTCCAGTGTGTTACCTGGTGGAGGAACTAACTCAGAATATGCTTTGCACTCTCTCTTTGAGGCGAAAGGAGATATTATGGTAAGATAAGAAGCTGAAAGGAGAGATATGCTTCTCTTCCGCAGATAAATTAGCATGTTTTATTAAATGGATTTAGATTTGGTTATACAAAAAAGAGATTTCTGATTGATTAGCAGTGATGCTTTAAACATCCTGCAACATTTTTGGGGAATGACTTTTTCCTTTCATTTTTTAATAAATTTAAATTTCAAAGCAGTGCCTCTCTGGAGACTTACTGCACATTTTGGATAGATAGGATTACTCAGTTTATAGTCTTGGGGCTTTGAGTATCTCCCAGTGCTTTCTCCAGCCCTGATATTTCACAGGCTTTATATTTGGTCGCTTAGTCCTCTTCTAACCCTCATAAAACCCTATTTTGTAGCAGCAATCACATCTGTTTAGTTGTTCAGAACTGTGGGGTAATTGCACATGGTTCTCATATAGATAATGCATTTTAAATATTTATCAGTTTAGTGATGGGAGTGTTACCAACTGGGGCAAAGCATCCATTTTGCCTGGTGTTAAGGAAAGACAAGGTCCTGCCCCTGTTCCTGAAAAATCAATTTAAAATAAAATGCAACAGACCACAGGGCTGGAATGGGTCTCCCAAGGTTTTCTAACACAGTGGTTTTTAACATGGATCCCAGTGTCCTTAGGCTCTGTTAACTGTGTCTGAGGGGCCTGGGACAGGTGACTGAGAAAATGAATTTATGTCAGGACTTGAAATTTGCTATATAGGGCTCTGCGTCTTCACGGGAAGAATTTCAGGGATCTACAAATCATCTGTCTCCCTGATCCAAAGGAGGATTAACTATGCCTGGTGTCACTCCTGACAGATGTTGACCTAAAAGACTTCCAACTATAAGCAACACTGCAGCTTTTCCCAGTGACCTATTCCAGTGCTTCGCTATTCTTACGATTAAAAACTTTACTCTCAAATCTAACCAAAATCTTCCCTGTTGCAGTTAAACCTTGTACCTGCTTTCTTGTTTGCTGTGGATATGGAGAAAGTCCATGTTCCCTTTTATGTTTTACCATACTATTACTGTTTCCTCCTCACCCTAGAGTAGGTAGCTGAGAGCAACATAACAGTTGTTTCAAGTCATTTGAAAGCATTTGTAGGTGTGTTTCTATGTGGCAAGCAGAAGGGAGTGAGGAACTGGAAGTTACTAAGTATCCACATTTGTGCTAATTAAGGCTGGACCTGTGTACATTAGGTGCTCTTATGTGAGGTACAGCATAAATGGACCTTGGAGTGATTTGATGTGACTTCATATGACAGAAAAGAAAAAAAGACAGTAAACTATCTCATATCGTAATACAAGCTAGTCTTCTATATGCAACTGTACACAGCAGCTGACTGCATTTGCTCAATCTGTTTTTCCCTGCTTATTTGTTTAGGTTGCTCTTGAGAAGCTGCTGTTGAGGAAGCCAGTGAGATTGAAGTGTCATCCTTTGGCAAATTACCACTATGCTGGTAGGTTTCCTTGCAATCTTTGTATCTGTTGGATTATAGAGTCCAAGGCTGGCATCCCAAGCTGGAGCATGGGATTACACTGCACTCTCTGCTGTTTGCTACAGGGATAGCAGCCTCTGAGAGGTGATGTGGACAGTGCTGCATGATACATTGGGAGTTTTTTGTTACAAGTTTGGCAGCTCCTTACATGACTAATGATGTACAGAAACATGGTGTCCCTGATGATGTTTAGGGTTCTGCAGATTTAAAACTACCTTGAATTTTTTTTTCTTTTTAACTCAAAATTTAATTTGATCTTTTAAAATTCTTGGTATTCATAGATCATAATTCACTAGTGGTAAGGTCTTCAGTTTCTGTTATGTAAATGCCTGCCATCATGCCTTCTTCTTCTGTTGTGATGGTGCATGATAATTGTATGTGATAGTCATAAGCATCCTTCCAAAGAGACAGCTCTGTTAACTTTCACCAGTGTTGCACAGTGCTGAATACCGAGCCTCTCTTTACATGGGTCTAGACTAAAAGAAACAGGTCTGGGATGATGACTTTAACAAACACAGCCAGAACCTCCKTTTAGTTATGGAGCAGAAGTACTCTGTGAAATATGCAAGATAGTGTTGGACCTAAGTGATGTCAGCTAAGCATAGCAAGGTAGCAAATCTCTCTCCTGTGCCCTTCTCCACTTAACGCTTTGTAGCGCCCCATGACTGTTTTGACAAACAGACAGACTTGGGTTTTACATAAGAGGTTTAAGATTTCATCTCTAATGTAAGCTTAGTAGGAAACAAGCCAAGAATGTTCTGGTGGTCAGACAATCAATCACAATATCCAGGGTCTTGCACTCATTTCCAGTAATAGTCGTTGTGCCATGTCAGTATAGTAACAAGCTGTGTTTTGGTTGTAGCAAGTGACTGCAGAGCTTCCCAAGCAGCAAAGGCTCTTTAATAAAGAAGCTCTTAACCCCATGGCCTGACAGCAAGAACAGAAACATGGCTGATGATGGCTTTGATGGCACCTGATAATGAGTGAATAGATGCGAGAATCAGATTTTGAGTCTTGGCTGGGGGGAGATGTCTAGGGCCTTTGAGAACAATTCTGTTGCAGTCCAAAGGATGGACACTGGAGATGGGATGGAAGAGAGGGACTTCAGCCAGGAGCTGTGACCAGGGTGTCTTGGGGCTCTTGTCTGACAAGGTGACACCAAATCATATTTGTGAGATGATCCAGGGGATGTAGGCAAGGATGAGAGCATGGAGATCAGGATCATATCCCAGCAAGCCTCATCCTCAGTGAGGGATCAAATTAGCAGAACAGATAAGAAATTTTTGCCTGTGTGACAGAAGAGGAAGAATAGTCTTTACTGAAACAAATTCATAGTAGTTTAAGAAAGTGTTTTACTGTGGTGCAAGGAGGAGCCAGGAGAGGCTGTTTAGCTTCATCTTTCACATGAGATGATGCTAATTCTGGTGAACTAGCATTGAGACCTGTGAACATCAGAGTATTCCTATTTCTTAAGCAGAAAAGGAAGTTTAAGTCAGCTTACCACAGCACAAGAAAATCTCACCAGTCTAGATTTAAGTCTCATAAAATAACAAGACAAAGCATTGCTTACTAATGCTCTTGAATACAACATGTGATTGCAACTTATATTGACAGCCATGTGCTAACACCATACAGCTCTTGAATAATAACTTATTTGTAGTTGATAATCAGCCACTCTAGCATATGGGAATTTCTCACAATGTATTGCATGAATAGCTTAATATAACTTGAAGTGGCATTTGTTTGGGGTAACTCTTTGAGTTTTCTGCTTTGTAGGAGAAAGATTCAGAGATGGCAGCTCTCAGGCACAGCTGTATTTAAAGCTGGATAGACCAAAATAGAGCACGACACTGACTCATGAGAATTAATTGATAACCTAAATAGTAAACATCCAAACTCATCCTCAGCATTGTATTCAAACAAGGGTAGAAGTGAACAGCTCATCCTTGAAACCTGTTGGCTCATGAGGGAAACAAGTTGTAAAACTTAAGGCATTTCTGTTGTCTGCCAGAAGTGCTGGGCATTCTGGTCTGGGCTGCTTGGCAGAACACCCTCATCTCTGTGTCCTAATGCCTCGCCATCTGTCAGCTTGGTATATTAGGGAAGAGAGAGGGAACACGTATCTAACACAAGAGGAGCACTGTAACAGATACTTGATTTGTTTTTCCTTTGAACAGTGGAATTTCTCAGGTCTGAAGTTCCCTTGCAGTGAGAATTGCAGGAAAGAGGCTCTCTGAAATAATGTGCTTCACGCAGTCTCAAAACTTCTGATGCATATTGTGATGGTGTGTGGATCATGCCTAGAGTTAAGTTATATAATGGATTTGAGCCATCTCTCCAGGGTAGCTCCCTGGGTTTAGCTCCCTTGAAACCCATGGATTGGGCCCAAAGCCCTAGATTTGTAGAAGACGTCTATTGTCAGTTCATCAGTGCAAAACCAGTATTTTAATATGACAGATAAAATGAAATGTGGAATAAATGCCTAAACATAAAGATCAGCTTTAAAATTTGATCTGTATTCCAAAGTCCAAAATTCTTTCTTGCTGCATTGCAGATCCCTCTATACACGTTCTCTGTATCTCCCTCAAGCTAACAAGAGCAAAAGCGGTTTCCCAGCAACCAGAGTTAAAAACAGCTTTTCTTCTGTTTCTTTTCCTACACAGGATTTATTCTATTAATTAGGTTACTTCCAATTAACCCTCATAATCTTATAAGGGTCTTTGCTAATACCACAGCTACTGGGAAACTGTGTAAGGCCTGAATCCTCCATAGGTGTGCAATAAAATTAGTTCATTAAAGTGATTTCTTCAGGAGCGTGGGGTGGGGGCAGGGGAGGATGACCAATCTAACTGAAGAGGTTGCTTAGAACTAAACCCCATCCTTTTGATGTTGTCATGCTTTTTAAAAAGTTACATTTTTGGCACAGTAAACCAGGCCCCTAGTGAGCTGCTCTAAAGGGAAGGGTAAAGGCAAATGAATGTCAGATTGTATAAGAAGGGGATGATGCTGGTTTGGGATGGGAAAGATGGCAGGGCAGTGTGTCAGCAAAAAGATCTTTGGTGGATAACAGAATAGATAAAACTTGCAGCTTGAAGCCAGTGCCTTTCTCTGACCCGTATATATAGAGAGCTTTTGTGTAAATCTCTGTGGAAATAACTAATGCATGTTTATATCCAGTACTGGAAAAGCTTGCAGAACAAAGGTTGCAGAAAAGTTAATTTTATAGTTTTCAGCGTATGACAGATTGAGATACCTGCTCTAAGCTTGTGAGCCAGGGAATTGATACTGAAAAGCCAAACATTTGCAGTTAATGAAAAATGTATATATTCTTTGTAGATGTTAAGTAACCCACAGAATTCAATACCACACGTGGTGCCAAGCCCAAATCAGTTGAATTCAGTGCAGTGGTAAGCACTTATATGGAGAATGGCAACATTGACAGGAATATTAGGAATTTCTGGTAATGATAAAAGTTTCAGATGTTTCAGACRCTCTCAAACAGACTGAAGTAGAATCTTCTCATAGAGTAAGTAATTTCAAAGGCATCTGCCCTGTGGCTTCTTGCAGATTCTTCCTTTAATGTATATAATGCTGCCCACTCTTACAAACAGGAGACTGGTTTGATGCAGCAGAGCAATTCAGTGTTCCTTCTGTTTGACTAGTACTGCAGATTTGAACGGAAACACAAATTCATTTCAATTTAAATGTTAACATCACATTTTCATCGGGAGGTAGGCTGGTGAAGTAAATACAGAATAGTAATATTTGAAAGTTTTATATACAGCTTCCATCAAATGATCAGAAAGCACTTTGCACTTACTGCACACTGCCTTAATGGGAGTATTTACTTACCATCTCTCTGTACTTGCGGCCTCAGTTGCAAAGAATTTAAGTGTCTTACCTAATGTCATACATGTGAAGAGTTGCAGAAGTACCTTATGAGAGTGACTGTCTGGAGAACAAAATGATAGATGAACCTCAGTGCAGCTGAATGTAAAGTGGCATATAGGGAATAGGCAGTACAAGCTTTACATATCAGATGATGAGCTCTGAGCTGATATTTCCCATGTAGAGTAAGAGACATATGGTACAAATCCTGACAGGCCTGGAGAGGATAGATAGAGACTGAGTGTTTGTTTTCCCTTCCAGCTGAAGAGCTAGGGGTCATCCAGTGAAGCTACTAGGAACTAAGAAGCAAAGAAAAGGAGGTGGTTCTTTATGCAGGATGTTTACTAACCTGTGAGACTCCTTGGCAAAGGATGTTGTGGATTCCAGAGGTTTAACTGGTTGAAAGGAAGACTAACCAGCACTTAGAAGAGGTGGTTACTAAATAAACAAATTGTAGCAGGCTCAGGAAATGCCCTGAACTGAAAGTGGTCAGAGGTTAGGAAGAATTAGGGAGAGGCATTGTATTTGCTTGCCCTGATCTTACTGTTTCTATGCTACTGTCTGTGACCACTGCTGGAGAGACAATATTGGGTTAGATAGACTCTAGGTCTGAGTCAGTACAGCCATTCTTGTATTTGCATAGTAGGAATCACTAGCATGTACTTAGGATTTCCCAGTTCTTGCTCCAGATACTAAATTAACATACAGAAAGATGGTGGGTTTATACTGTAAGAATTAATTCACTGAGTTTTGTTGTTGGTGGGTTTTTTTTAGGCTCTGACAAATGGACACATCAAGAAAGAAGGTTGTTCAAAGAGGCATTGTCCACCTACAGCAAAGATTTTATATTTGTACAAAAGATGGTAAAGTTGTTTCTGTTTCGTAGATTTTTTTTTCCATTTGCTGCGTTCTGTTGTTCCCTTTCCATTTTCCTTCCAGTGACAGACCAGCTTACTGCAGGCATAGAGCCAATGGTGATTAGAAGAACGTCTTTAGAAATGATATATTCCCTTTGGTGCACACATGCATGCAAGTGCAGAACCAGCAAAAAACAGTTAAAAAAAAAAAAAAAAGTTCTGATCCCCTTGTAATTATATGCTAAAATAAAAAGCCTCAGTAAGCACATTTAAGTCACGGCATTGCATGTGTGGGACAAGTATGGTGCCCCTCTAACATCTCCATGTTCTCTGGCAGTTTGTTAAAAGGAGCTTGGGTCACAGGCATCAAACCTCACTTCAGAAAGGCTTCAATCCTATTAATAAGAGAGAACATGTTTGGGCTTAATTTTCATGTTCTGCCACAAAGCAGAAAAGGCAAGGTGTGTATGTCTCAGGGCAGAATTGGATACCTTACTTGTCAGTTCACATGTTGAAAAACATTTAGGTTTGTGCGAACCAAATCTTAATTCCTAGATTTCTTGGTTGTACTGTACAATTAAGCTACAAATGTATATTCTCAATCATCATCTGACTAGAGCCTGGAGAATCCCAGAGAAAGGTACTGAAGCTAAAATAATCAGCACAAATTTGACTAAAAAATAATAAATTTAAAACGTTGTTCTACAAGAATATTAGTCATATTCAAATTGTCTTTATTTCTCCATTTTAATGTTTGAGAAATAAAACCAGCATCTTAAGATATTTTTTCACCATGTTGAATGAAAACTAAAAATTAACGTTGGACTCTTTCTGCAATTACTTAACTGCAGGTTAAGTCTAAGACAGTTGCACAATGTGTGGAATACTACTATACTTGGAAGAAAATCTTGCGTTTGGGACGGAAACACAGAACACGTCTAGAGAAAAAAAGAGAGGAATGCCTGGTAAGTTTAAACGAATGTGTGAAAGTGGAACACTTTACTTTTGAAGTTACTCCTGTTTTGAGCAGGAGGTTGGACTAGATGACATAGGTCTCTTCCAACCTAACTTATTCCATAATTCTAAATTACATTGTGTATAGGCATTCTGTGACCTCAGCTACACCAAGATTTTGCTTTTCTGGACTGTATGGGATAAAAATGTTTTAAAAATGAATCCTCTAACTCTAGTCCAACAATTAGGGCTTTTACTATTGTTGAAGCAGATGAACCTCTGCAAATTATTCCTGTGCCTGTATGTGTGTGCCTAAAGACTGCTCTGCCATTCTGGCACAAATAACATTTACTTAGACTGGTGATAAATTCTTTATGTGCCAAGTCTGTATCACAAGCAGTCTGAGCAGTCTTAAGAGACATTTTTTTTTATTAAGTCATTTCGTTAGACTATGAATATAGTGTACATTGCCATCCTAAAACTGTGTGTGGGGAAGAATTGCATCTTGGCATCTGTAGACTCTGGGCCACAGCTCTGTAATGCAAACAGAGGGTGTTTTGAACACTGCTACAAAGCTTCTTGAACTGTAGCTTGTCCCTTAAGGGGCGGTAGTTTCAGCAGGACCAGAAGTTCATCTGAGATGGGCAACAAATGCTGAAATCTGGAAGCAGACTTTGCTAAACAGCATGCTGTTCCCATACACTGTCTGTCTTTAGCCATATTTCTTGTATTTCTTAAATGCAGTATCTGTTTCAGACAAGTGGAGAAGAGGAAGTTCTAGAGGAAGATGAGGAGATTGAAGAAGACAGAAAGGAAGAAAGAGAAATGCAGAAATCTCCTGACCCACCTGCTATCCCTCTTGTTGGACCTATAGATCTGCCTGCCCTTCAGAGTCTCACACTTTCTTCGTCCTCCTTTATCTGTGAAATGCCAAACTGTGGTGCTGTACGTGCATTTGGTATCTTTAAATAATAGTAGGGGTTTTGTATCATAGTGAATAGAGATTTTTGGAAATCAAATTTTATACTTTTCCCTGCCAGTGGTATCTCCTGAATATCTATGGACAAATCATTTTGCTTACTTGCTTTGAATTCCCACACCATAAAATATAGGCAATACACTAATACTTCATAAAATTGTCTCCTGAGATGTTGTATAGATGAAAAGCACTGTATAGTAACAGCTGTGGTTGTTATAGTTATATAACTAAAAGGTAATGGGATAGCATAACTCGCTTTTTTATGTTTTTATTATGAGTAAATTTCTTTAGCTGGGGGACAGCATTTGACTAAGTGGATTGTTTGTGTATATCTGAGGTGTACAGTTTTTTATTTTAATATGAATTCAGCATATTTCTTTCTGTAGTTCTTGTTTCAGTGCAGTATTTTTTGATTTTTTTTTTCTTCCCTCCACCCTACCCCACACCAGGTGTTCAGTTCCCGGCAAGCGCTAAATGGCCACGCTCGCATTCATGGAGGTACGAATCAGGTGACAAAAACACGATGCACCATTCCAGGCACTAAGCAGAAATCTGGTACGCAGAGCGGATACTGCTCCATCAAAAGTTCACCTGCCCACAGCACAACAAGTGGTGAGACCGACCCAACAACAATTTTTCCTTGTAAAGAGTGTGGCAAGTAAGTGAATATGATTGTCTGCAGTACTGCATCAAATTTACCAATTTATATTCCAAATGAATAGTGTTGCAACAAACTTTATTTTGCTCTAATTGTCTCAAAAGAACACTGTTTCCCCTAAGATGTCGTGTTCTGTTACCAAATTCTTCAGAGGTTGGTTTGCATGGCATTTTGGATGCTTTCCCTGCAGGATTTCATCTCTTTAATTTTCCTGAATTCACAACCTGCTGGAGTTCCTGACTCTGACACTCCAGGCTCCCGTTTCACCGCAGACTTGTATGTGACTGTGAGCAACTTGCTCAGTTTCTTTGTGCTTGAGCTTGTCCATTCTAACATGGGGCTCCTTCATTTCCTCCCTGTTGCATAAGATTGTAGTGAAGCTAAGTAGAGGGAGAATTAGGATGTGCATAGATATTGAAGCAATTGCAGGAGCTGCAGAATACCTTCAGCAGAGTCTGAGTAGGCCATTTTGATGCTGTCAGGATGCATAAATCTGATAGTCTATCCCCAGAATTCTCACCATGGCATTGCAGACTTCACTGACTTCTATTTCAGGACAAGGAAGCAAATGTACTGATATGTTGTTGAGTCTTTTTTGGCTCTTCTCATCAAAAGCAATACATTCTTATCTGTCTTTTTTTTCTTTGAAATTTTAGGGTATTTTTCAAAATCAAAAGCCGCAATGCTCATATGAAGACTCACAGACAACAAGAAGAACAGCAAAGGCAGAAGGCTCAGAAAGCTGCTGTGGCAGCAGAAATGGCAGCCACTATTGCAAGAACTACTGGGCCAGTTGGGCATGGTGTGATCCCTCTGGATCATATGAATTTGGTTAAACAGGTTGAAAATGTAGGTGACATTGAAGATGACGTTGTTCAGGAGTTAGGTGATGTCATGGAAGAGAATGAAGTCATGGATGCTGACCTTTTATTAGATGATGAAGATGCAGATCTACTGCAGGATGATGCTGAGCTGTAAATAAGAGTTGTTCGATAGACAGCTACTGAACACAACCTGAATGCATCAGTCAGGAAACTTGGACTGCTTGTTTATTCCCCACTGATTGTAAACTACCTGTTGAAAATTGATAATTCTTTTATCCAGGTCTAGAAAAGAAATCTGCTTTTTTTTTTTCTTTTTTTATTAATTTGTGTTTTGGGGGAAAATAAATAATTGGTACAAATATTCTTATAAGGTGTTTTTATCTGGGTTCATTTTGCTGAGATCTTCCAAGGCCACTAATTAGAGAAGTTCATGGTTCTGCTGTCATTTCCCTCTGGCCTTGCACAGTAGGATCTTTAGTCTTTAACTCTTCCAAGTTTCATTTTACCCCACTTACAAGAATCATCTTTACACACTTCTGATGGAATTTTTATTTTTATTTTTTTTTACCTGCTCTGGATCATTTTCAGCATCTTATAGAGACTAAATGTCACCTCTGTTACGGAGATGATTACATTCTTTTCCTTTGTGCTGTCATTTTAAGGGAGTTGGAGAAAAAAAATCTGATTTAACTGCCAAGTTATTACAGGAGTGATTGCATGATCCATAATATCACAGTACTTTTTCAGTTCTGTCTTACCTTAATGCTTATGTGTTAGGCAGTTCATAAAGGCATTGGTTACACCATACACTTCAGAGCTTCCGTTTTTAGCAGGGTTTTGATCCACTGATTCTAAAATGACCTAATTCAAGGATTGAAGAAAGACAATGATTGTGCTGTGGCTCCCATCATCTGATGGGAACACTGAATCAGGAACACTGCCTTGTTAATCTAATTGCACTGGAAATATATTTTGCTGTGACAATAAATCATACTGTTGAATAGCCATCTTGGTAGTTTTTAGGAGGATGTATTCTCCAGCAATGCAGGAGCTTATTCTCTCACCAGGCAAATACAGGGAGATGTTCCTGCCTATGGGACAGAGATTGGTGGAATATATGCTTTCAGCAGCACATGTCGCTGTTACTCCTAGGCATGCAATGTTATTGTGCCATTTTCAGTCCTCCCTTTCCCATTATGTTAAATTCAAATTTTGTTTATTTAGTAAAACATACACCAAAGGTGAAATGATGCTACTGTTTAATTACTGTTTCTTCCCCCTTAGGMTCAGATCTACGTGCTGGGTGTCTAACTCCATTTATGTAAGTTTGGATCTGCTTCTCTGTGTAAATTGAGTCTCAAAAGAATTGGACCTTGCAGTCTTAAACCACAGAAAGAATTGGAGTTAGGTTGCATGGACCTTTAATTACAAGTTAAGGGAGTACAGATTTTAGAGCTTTCACAGGTAGTGGCACTGATTTTCTTGTGAATCTTGCACAGTAGAAGAGTATTGCTAATTTTATAAAATGTTTTGTAAGACTGATTTCAGATCTTCCAATTTTCAAATTTTTTTAAACAGGTTGGGTTTTCTTCTGCATTCCTGACATCTTAAGCAGAATCTGAGAGATGGTGGATCTTATTTTCTACTGCCTGTCTTTCTTGTGTAACTATGCAAAATGAGGGTAAACCACAGCACTTTTGTTTAGGAGTATAGGACCACAAGTTCAAAACCAGTAGCACCAGTGGCAGAGAGGTGCCGTCTCTGTCAGAGCCAAATTCGTGAAGCCAAATGACCTGATGTTTCTGCTTCAGGTCAAATGTTCTGGTATTTAAGAACAGCCCTTCAAGAGAATGGAAGTCACTTCTCGATTTCAGGTTAGTGAGGTTCCTGTGTATGTGATTTGTTTTGATATTCTGGGGTTGTTTCTGGGTTGAGAGGGGGAGTTGTTTGTTTTTGGGGGGGGGKTTTTTGGTTGGTTGGTTTTGACCAGTGGGTGGAATTGCCTTCCCTCTGCTACAGAAGGGATGATGTTCTCAGTTACTGTACCTGTGAGTTTTCAGGATGCCAGAGAGCAACCACCTTCTTTCCTGATCTGCCAGTGAGCACCCAACCAGTTCCTGCCCATGCTGTGAAGCTTTGCTTTACAGGGGCCCTGCTACCCAGGTTCAATGGACTTGGTGGTCAGCTGTATGCAGCCAACTAGATCCACTGAGGTGGTAAATTCTGTGGACTGCACAAGTTTTGCATATTTTTGTGGTTTGCCAAGTGGGGGCTTTTGTGCACAGTATTTTGTGTTGGCTTTTAGGGGCCTGTGGTAGAAACAATCCAGAAGGGTCTACTCTTCCAAACTCATACCGTTTTGAACTCTAAGGACCTTTCTGAGAAGGGCTTCTGCACTGGAAAAACTGCCCTATTAATGGTAGGAAGAAAACTGAATATTTAAGCAAAGTATTAATTGGAAACAGTGAGAGTTCTGTGTGGAGAACAGAGTGAAATATAGTAGAAACTTGCGGGCTTGATTCTGAAGAGCAGCTCTGTATTTTTCTAGCAACAATTGGACAGGTATTTGTATGTGCTAAACTATATATATATATATAATATCTGCCTGGATCTGTAACATTAATCAGGTGCTGTTTTATTGTACAGCCAAGATGATAATAGAAAAAAAAATAACCAAAGAAACTTATTCATAAAGAAAAAAATGCACATTTCTTAAATAGTACACGATTATAATTTAGGCCTCAAACATTGACTTCATATTGTTAAGTGTTGCATTGGCTGATGTTAAACAGATGCTGTTCTACCTATTTGTACATAATTGGACATAGTTTTATTTCAGAAAGTTGTTTTCTTGCTGATGGTTGGTGATGCAAAACTGTTCACTATTGAACTTAGTTCTCTTTGATAAAACCTGTACATAAAAAATATATTTTATGAGAAAAATCTTATTTTCAGTATTTAACTGTTATTTTATTAGAAGATGGTTGTAAATATTTTAGGTGCTTTAGTGTAAAAAGCAGACTGTAATTTTAGGTGGCAGAGAAAGTAATGAAATAAAAACTATACGTTTGATATAGCTTGTGATCTATGCTGGTTTCAGGTTCCTGCTGTTAGCGTTGAGCTTGCACGTAGCTTAATTTCAGGTCGCTACTTACCTGGCTGTGCATTAGGATGGCTTAATTTCACCCCACCCCTGAAATACTTGGTACCAGTCAGAACCTGCATAAGGAGAATTAGCTGCTACTTGTATGTGGAGAAACAACGGGGTTTATGTGACGTTTCCAGTGAATTTTATACTTTGGTGACACATAGTTGGCCAGGGTTTGCTACCAGCTTGTACCAGCTTCTGAGCACGTCAGGAGGGAGAGAAGTTTGAAAACGAACTTCAGCTGTAGTATTTAAAACTATATGCCTGTTTTTAGGACGATTCCTGAATCGTTCCAGGCAAAAAATCTCTCCTGTATTCCCCTCCGTGTGTTTCGGGGGAAAAAAAGTGTTGTTTGCAGAAAAGGGGGAGAAACGTCACCAACCCCAATGTACTGCYCCCTTCGGGAGCGACAATCGCGGCCCCGCCCCCTGCAGCCGGCGCCCCTCGGCTCCGCCCCCCGCCGCAAGCACCCGCCCCCTCGAGCTCGCGCTTGCGCGCTGCGCCGCTCGGCGGGGGCGCTCTTCGGTCGCGAGGGGTCTCGGGGAGCCGGAAGTTGGCAGCCGCGGCCGCTCTCTCCTTCCGCGCCGCGCTCCACGGCT